>NC_061116.1:32293519-32368422 GCF_002878395.1 Capsicum annuum
CTTGTTGAAAAATCCCACATACCTTGAATGATGAACTTTAGATCGATACTCATTTTTGAGATGTTAATCGTGCCTTTGAATGATGGTTCTTGGATTTCTTGAACTAGGAACTTGGAATCTTGAATAAATTTGCAGAATTAATGGTGAACTTTGGAGGTTCTTGAAGTTGGATGTAGGAGCTTAGGGTTTTCTTTTTGAGGAAATTTGATGAAATATAACATATAATGCTTCTAGTAGGCTTTAATATAGGGTTTGGGTGGATTTTTGAATCAAATAATTCTCGAATCTATCCTTTGGTAGACTGTTTTGATAGTCTAAAGTAGATCAATCATAACTTTTTACTCCGATATCCAATTTGGATAAAACCAATTTCATTAGAAAGAGGACTCTCATATCTTTTTGTTGATATATAGTATCTTGCCCAGATCATTGTGTATGAGGAGATATGATCATTTGAAGTTGACCCAAAAATTTGCTTTTGATAGGCTGAAGTAGATCGACCATAACTTTTTTCTCCGATAGACAAATGGGATGAAACCAATTTCTTTGGAAAGAGGACTGCACAGCTTTCCGTTGATATATAGTAGATCACGTAGATCATCATGTACAAGGAGTTATGATCCTTTAAAGTTGGAGCAAACATACGTCAGGCCTCAGTACTTTTTCCTGCATGTTTTACTGTTTACTACTATTCATGGTTCAATCAGAATGTTCATAACTCGTCGCTCGGGTGTCCGTTTTGGATGATCCACATATCGTTGGAAAGATTATTTGATACTCTACGCAATGGTTGGTCAAAAGATTATTTGTAACGCCCAAAAAAATGGGTCCCAGAGCATCACATGGTGCTTGAGGCTACGAGTAGCCCCAAGCTAACCCTTTGAGCCATTTTCATTTAGTTCAACATAAATCAATGGGGTTTCCATAAATAACCCTCAAATATAAATAGAGTTATCATCATCCAAGAATAAAAGAATTTCGAAAAGATAACAAAATACGATTTATTAGTCAACTCCCAACATCTATACTAGTTTGACAAGCCTCAATGAAAATCAATAAAACCAGCGAGCCATTGAGACATGCCCCAACTGACTCATACTCAGTTATCAAATTTAAACAATTCCGTGAAACCAACATCAGACATCATGTCCTCGGAACATGAGGACTCATCATAATAGAGGATGTAGAACAGCGTGCCCAAAAAATCACTGTCGAACCTGGAACTGAGCACCTAAAACTATATTTCGAGAAAATACAGCCCACATCCGAAGATGTGGGTCAGTACCATGGAAAGGAACCGAGTATATGAGGGTTTTATACAGTTGTATAAACTTCATCATCATAAATATTAATAAGAAATATGCAGGATATATGAAAGACTCACATAGACCGAAGAAAATCATCATAATCATGAGAGGATAAAATAAGTACAATAACACATGTGAGTCATCATATTATTTGTCAATCACATTCAATTCATCAAGAATATCAATTCTCATAATGTAAATATCATTTAAATCTTTCAAAAGAATAACTTTCACAATTGCATTTTCAAATCACTTCACCATTCACCATAGACACAAGGAAACACACACACACTAGGAGATCCTATAACGACACAAACAATGTGAGCTACATGGAGTCCAACGTACGACCCACGTTAGGCAGAGCTGTCCTATCCTTGCCATCAGAGTAGGACTATCGATATCAATTCCACACAAACTAGTGATGACTATATAAATCAGCCTCAGGCTCACTCCTATGGGGGTACCTAGTTCTAGGGAAGTAAGGTTGCTTTTATACCTCCCACTCGGTGCTAAAGATTTCTCCCGAACTTAGCTCATATCATTTCAAAGACAATCCACAACAAAACAATTTTAGTAATATATAAATATACCTCAGGAGCCATCATGCTTCCCATCTATCAAAATCAACCACGTTGTAGATTTCTTTCACACTCCAGTTCAAAACAACTCCATTAAGACCAAAAGGTCAAATCATTCAAAATATCTCAAATATTCAACATCAACGTGCTTATAACATACACTTTCTCAAAAAAACACAGTTTTCAATGGGGATTCACAATCGAAATATCAAAATCATGATAAATATCGTTCAAGATTCATGCTTTATATCTCCACACATGTAAATTCATCTTTCAAAATCATAAACAACAAGATTTCATAATAATCATCATAAGATATGGGTTCATGCTTCAAATTCGTAAAAATTAAATAAAAATCATGCCTTTGTAAAGAAAATTACTTTTGGACACAAGAACGAAAGAGAGTTCTTGTTGAAAAACCCCACATACCTTGAATGATGAACTTTAGATCGATACTCATTTTTGAGATGTTAATCGTTCCTTTGAATGATGGTTCTTGGAGTTCTTGAACTAGGAAGTTGGAATCTTGAATAAATTTGCAGAATTAATGGTGAACTTTGGAGGTTCTTGAAGTTGGATGTAGGAGCTTAGGGTTTTCTTTTTGAGGGAATTTGATGAAATATAACATATAATGCTTCTAATAGGCTTTGAAATAGGGTTTGGATGGATTTTGGTTGAGGGGGAATGACCAAAACGCCCCTAAAAATCAAATAATTCTCGAATCTGTCCTTTGGTGGACTGTTTTGATAGTCTGAAGTAGATCAACCATAACGTTTTACTTCGATATCCAAATTGGATGAAACTAATTTCATTAGAAAGAGGACTCTCATATCTTTCTGTTGATATATAGTATCTCACCCAGATCGTTGTGGATGAGGAGTTATGATCGTTTGAATTTTATCCAAAAATTTACTTTTTATAGGCTGAAGTAGATCGACCATAACTTTTTTCTCCTCTAGACAAATTGGATGAAATCAATTTAATTGGAAAGAGGACTCACAGAGCTTTCTGTTGATATATAGTAGATAACCCAGATCATAATGTACAAGGAGTTATGATCATTTAAAGATCAAGAAAAAATATGCCAAGCCTCAGTACTTTTTCCTGCATGTTTTACTGTTCACTACTATTCACGGTTCGATCTGAATGTTCATAACTCGTCGCTCGGGTGTCCGTTTTGGATGATCCACATATCATTGGTACATATATTCGATACTCTACGCAATGGTGGGTCAAAATATAAGACATTCCGCACGGAAAAATTTATAATTCATTCTAGAAGATAGAGCCCAACACGTTTACACACAAAATTTCAACGAAAAATTTCCCGGGGTATTACATCATCCCCCCCTTGGAAACATTCATCCTCTAATGATGCTAGATATGCCAAGATTAGATAGGGAATAGAGCATACAGCTGAAACCATTTGTTAGACTCATCTCCATATCATTTCTCACTCTGAATGCAACATAGAATGCATAAATTCAAGAAACTACAGCTGAACACATAATAAATAACAGCTGAACTGCTGCAACTTTTATCAAAAGTGCATGATTTAGGAAATAATGGTACCTTCGGCTTGATCGGAGTTCACAAAAAATAGGTGCGGGTACTTGGATCGCATATTTGCCTCAGCTTCCTAAGTTGCACCCTCAACAGATTTGGTTTCGCCACAACACCTTGACTAAGGGAACTTCTTTGTTCCTTAGTCTTTGGACACTGAAATCAAGAATCTCAACAGGAATCTCATCAAAAGAAAGATTTTCTTGAATGTCAACACTCACAGAGGAATCCACTACCACAGCATCGTTAATATGCTTTCTAAGCATAGAGAAATGAAATATTAGATGAACAGAGGACAACTCGGAAGGCAACTCGACCTCATAAGCTACCTTACCAACACGGCTAAGAATTTTGTAAGGACCAACATAACAGGGACTAAGCTTCCCCTTCTTTCCGAATCTCTTCATTCCACTCATGGGTGAAATTTTCAGATACACTAGGTCCCCAACTTCAAACTCAAGGTCTCTCCTTCTAACATTCGCATATGACTTCTAACGACTCTGGGCAGTTTTCAACCTATCTCTAATCAACTTAACTTTTTCCATAGCCTCAAATACCGAATCAGGACCACTCACAGCCGCTTCACCCACCTCGAACCAACCTATGGGTGATCTACATTTCCTCCCATAAAAGGCTTTAAATGGAGCCATGCCAATACTAGAGTGGAAACTATTATTGTAAGCAAACTCTATCAATGGTAAGTGATCATCCCAACTTCCCTTAAAGTCAAGTGCATAAGCTATCAACATATCCTCTAAGGTCTGGATGGTCCTCTCAGCCTGACCATCAGTCTACAAATAAAAAGCATAACTCAAAAGCACTTGGTTACCAAGACCTTTCTGAAAAGCTTTCCAAAATTGCGAAGTGAATTGAGTACCCCTATCCGAAATGATAGACAAAGGAACTTCATACAGTCTAACTAGCTCTCGAATATACAATCTAGCGTAATCCTCAGCAGTATATGAAGTATCAATAGGCAAGAAATGAGCAGACTTAGTCAACCTATCAACCACAACCCAAATGGAATCATGATGGCGTCAGGAAGGAGGTAAAACAATCACGAAGTCCATATTTATCTCTTTCCACTTCCTAGTGAGAATACTAAACTCTTGCATCATACCACCATGTCTTTGGCGTTCATCCTTAACCTGTTGGCATGTTGCACACTTAGCTACAAATGTTGTTATATCTTTCTTCATGCCACTCCACCAATAGATTTCCCTCAAGTCTCAGTACATCTCGGTAGCACCAAGATAAAATAGAATATCGTGCCCCGTGCACTTCAGCCATAATCCTCTATCTTAAATCATCAACATTCGGGACACACAATCTACACTGCAATATCAACACACCATCTCCCCCTTGGGAGAAAAGATCTACTTTTTGGTCTTTGACTGACTCCTTCAGTCTGACCAACCTAGCATCTAAGTATTGCTTTTTCGTCACTTGCAAAACTAAGGAGGATTCGGAACTAGTCTGAACCCCTATACTACCTTCAGCAGAGTCAAACAACCTAACCCCCAATCTAGACAAACAATGTACATCACAAGCCAACTCTTTCTTACCTTCTACCACAGGCAAAACACTACCCATGGACACTCTACTTAGGGCATCCGCCACAACATTGGCCATGCCCGGATGGTACAGCACACTCATATATAGTCCTTTGATAATTCTAACCATCGTCTCTTCCTAAGATTCAATTTTCTCTGGGTAAACACATACTGCAGACTCTTATGATCAGTGAAAACATCAACATGGAGACCATACAAATAGTGTCTCTAGATTTTCAAAGCAAACACAACAGTAGCTAACTCAAGGTCATAGGTGGGATAATTTTTCTCATGGGGTTTCAACTGTCTAGAAGCATAAGCTATCACCTTACCCTTCTGCATCAATACGCAACCCAACCCAACTCTCGAAGCATCAAAGTACACCACAAAACCATCCACACCATCAGGTAAAGTCAAAACAGGGGCTGAAGTGAGTTGAGTCTTCAACTCCTAAAAACTCTTCTCACAAGATTCGGACCATAAGAACTTAACTTTCTTTTGGGTCAATCGAGTCATAGGAGATGCTATAGAGGAGACACGCTCAACAAAACGGCAGTAATAGCCAGCTAAACCCAAGAAACTTTGGATATCAGTTGGAGAAATAGGTCTAGGCCAATTTCTAACATCTTTGATCTTTTGGGGATCAACTCTAATACCCTCGGAAGAAATGATATGACCCAGAAAAGCAACTGACCTTAGCAAAAACTCACACTTACTGAACTTGGCAAACAACTTGTGAGTTCTAAGGGTTTGCAAGACTGTTCGGAGATGATAAAAATGTTCATCCTCACTACTGGAGTACACCAGTATATCATCGATGAACACTATGACAAATATTTCTAGATATGGTCTGAACACTCGATTCATGAGGTCCATGAAAGCTGTTGGGGCATTAGTTAACCTGAAAGACATAACAAGAAATGCAAAATGGCCATAACGAGTTCGGAAAGTGGTTTTTGGGATGTGACACTCCCTAACTTTGAGTTGATGATAGCCGGAATGAAGGTCTATCTTTAAGAAATAACTTGCACCTTGCAATTGCTCAAACAAATCATCTATTCTCAGAAGGGGGTACTTATTTTTTATGGTGATTTTATTCATTTGGCGGTAATCAATGCACATACACAAAGAGCCATTTTTCTTTCTCACAAACAGCACAGGAGCACCCCAAAGAGAAACACTAGGCCTTATGAAACCCTTATCTAGTAGATCTTTGAGTTGCTTTTTCAACTCCTTAAGTTCTATAGGGGCCATATGGTAAGAAGGAATAGAAATAGGCTGAGTATCGGGAAGAAGATCAATCCCGAACTCTATCTCTCTATCAGGAGGTATCCCTAGAAGATCATCCGGAAAGACATCAGAAAATTCATTGACGACATTAATAGACTGGAGAGTTGGAGTCTCATACTTAGTGTCTTTGACTCTAACCAAATGGTAAATACACCCCTTATAAATAATCTTTCTAGCTTTGAGGTAAGAGATAAAATGACTCTTGGGTGACACAAAATTCCCAGACCATTCAAACACGGATGCTCCCAAAAACTGAAACTTGACCACTCAGGTCTGACAATCAATAGAGGCCTAAGAAGAATACAGCTAGTCCATACCCAGAATCACATCAAAATCTACCATGTCAAACTCAATCAGATCAGCCAACAAGACTCTATGAAGAACGATAACAGGACACTTTTTATACATTTTCTGGGCAATAATCGAATCAGCCACTGGGGTAGAAACTAGGATAGGCTCAGGAATAATCTCAAGACTCATTTAAAAATTCACAGCAATCAAAGGTGTAACATATGAGAAACTAGATCCAGGATCCAACAAAGCATACACATCAAACTGAAATATACGAAGCATACCAGTAACAACATCGGGAGAGTCCTCTTGTTCCTGGTGGGATGGAAAAGCATACAATCTATTCTGGCGCTGCCCGCCAGCATTGCTAGAAGAGGCGCCCTAAGCTGGGACTGGGCGAGTCGCTGGAACTGGAGCACTAACAGTCTTAGTCTGAGTCTAAGGGTGATAGTCACAACGCCCTTGTCCATCCTGTCAATAATCTTTAAATCTGTGACCCATGTTACCACACTGGAAATAACCCCTTTTCTCATCCCAACACTCACCCAAATGAGCCCTACCATAGTTAGAACATAGGGGATGATTTGGCTTACTACCAGCACTGTCCTGGGACTTGGATACATATGACCTGCTACCTTGCTCCTACCTACCTCTAGGCACTGGAGCACTAGCAGATAATGGTGCTGGCATAGACGAATGATCCTGATACTAAGGACGACTCCTTCCCTACGATCTAGTCTGACCCTGTCCGTGCTTCTCGGATCTAGCTCTCTTAATCTATCTCATTCTATCTCTCTCTTTAATCTTTTCTGCCTCAATATATTGGGCATGATTCATCATCCTAGAAAGATTCATCTCACTATTCAGCATAGCAGACCTAAACTCCTTAACTACATAACTAGACACTCTAGTCATAAACTTACTCATACTAGCCCAATTATCAGCCACTAAGTCAGGAGCATACTTGGCAAACTGATTGAACTTTAGACAGTACTCCCTAACAGTCATAGAGCCCTATCGCAGGTTCATAAACTCTTTCACTTTCACCTCTCTTATCTCCAAAGGGAAAAACTTATCCAGGAATGCATCCTGGAACTCTTGCCAAGTTGTAGGAATAGCTCCCTCACCTCTACCTTTCCTCCAAGCAATAATTCAGTCATAAGCAAGGTCTTTCAACCTATACGTAGCCAACTCTACACTATGTTCCTCAGATACATGCATCACCTGAGTAATCTTCTGCACCTCCTCTAAAAATAATCGTGGATCCGCATCAGACTTGGACCCATAGAATTCCAGTGGATTCATCTACATGAAGTCATGGATCCATGCAGCAGCTAAATCACCTCTCTGCTACTGCGAAGCCGGGGCTGAGTTGGCCTAAACATTTGTAGTAATAGTTTTGGCCAGCGCCTAAAAGGTTGCCCAAAAATTCAGTAGGAGACACGTTTTCATTCAATGGGTTAGCGGGTTAAGGTTTATGACCATCATTATTTCTTCTAGCTCAACGTGGAGGTATATTTCTAAAAGAGAAGAGCACGAATCAATAGCAAAGTGAGATACTTTAAGCATGATAGACTTCTAAAAGAAAGAATCACGCTTTTTCCTAAAACATCTTGTAGCCTCTTGCTCATAGATGTGGCGCGCTACACACCAATGATCAAGACTCTACTTAACGTGGCTTGTCAGACTCCCTAGGACACCTTAAAACCTTAGGCTTTGATACCAAGTTTGTAACACCCCAAAAAATTAGTCTCAAAGCGTCACAAATCAACACAAATCAACGGGGTTTCCATAAATAACCTTCAAATATCAACAGAGTAATCATCATCTAAGAATAAAAGAATTTCAAAAATATAACAAAATATGACTTATTATCCAACTCCCAACATCTATACTAGTCTGACAAGCCTCTAAGAAAATCAATAAAACCAGCGAGCCATTGAGACATGCCCCAACTGACTCATACTCAGTTATCAAATGTAAACAATTCTGTGAAACCAACATCAGACATCACGTCCTCAAAACATGAGGACTCACCACAATAGAGGATATAGAACAGTATGCCTGAAGAATCATTGTCGAACCTGGAACTGAGCACCTGAACCTATATTTTGAGAAAATGCAGCCCACATCCGAAGATGTGGGTTAGTACCATGGAAAGGAACCGAGTATATGGGGCGTGTATGCAGCTGTATAAACATCATCATCATAAATATTTATAAGAAATATGCAGGATGTATGAAAGACTCACATAGCTCGAAGAAAATCATCATAATCATGAGAGGATGAAATAAGTACAATAACACATGTGAGTCATCATATAATTTGTCAATCACTTTCAGTTCATCAAGAATATCAATTCTCATAATGTAAATATCCTTTAAATCTTTCAAAAGAATAACTTTCACAATTCCACTTTCAAATCACTTCACCATTCACCATAGACACAAGGAAACACACACACACTGGGAGATCCTATAACTGACATAAACCATGTGAGCCACATGGAGTCCAACGTACGACCCACGTTGGGGAGAGACGTCCTATCCTTTCCATCATAGTAGGACTATCGATATCAAATCCACACAAACTAGTGATCACTATATAAATCAGCCTCAGGCTTACTCCTATGGGTGCACGTAGTTCTAGGGAAGTAAGGCCGCTTTATACCTTCCACTCGATGCTGATGATTTCTCTCAGACTTAGCTCAAATCATTTAAAAGACAATCCACAACAAAACAATTTTAGTAATATATAAATATACCTCGGGATCCATCATGCTTCCCATCTATCAAAATCAACCACGCTGTGAATTTCTTTCACACTCGAGTTCAAAACAACTCCATTAAGACCAAAAGGTCACATCATTCAAAATATCTCAAATATTCAACATCAACGTGCTTATAACACACACTTTCTCAAAAAATACAATTTCCAATGGGGATTCACGACCCAAATATCAAAATCATGATAAATATCCTTCAAGATTCATTCTTTATATCTCCACACATGTAAATTCATCTTTCAAAATCATAAACAACAAGATTTCATAATAATCATCATAAGATATGGGTTCATGCTTCAAATTCGTAAAAATCAAATAAAAATCATGCCTTTGTAAAGAAAATTACTTTTTGGCACAAGAACGAAAGAAAGTTCTTGTTGAAAAACCCCACATACCTTGAATGATGAACTTTAGATCGATACTCATTTTTGAGATGTTAATCGTGCCTTTAAATGATGGTTCTTGGAGTTCTTGAACTAAGAACTTGGAATCTTGAATAAATTTGCAGGTTTAATGGTGAACTTTGGAGGTTCTTGAAGTTGGATGTAGGAGCTTAGGGTTTTTTTAGGGAATTTGATGAAATATAACATATAATGCTTCTAATAGGCTTTAATATAGGGTTTGGATGGATTTTGGGTGAGGGGGGATGACCAAAACACCCCTAAAAATCAAATAATTCTCGAATCTGTCTTTTGATGGACTGTTTTGATAGTCTGAAGTAGATCGACCATAACGTTTTACTCCGATATCAAAATTGGATGAAACCAATTTCATTAGAAAGAGGAATCTCATATATTTCCATTGATATATAGTATCTCACTCATATCATTGTGTACGAAGAGTTATGATCATTCGAAGTTGACCCAAAAATTTTCTTTCGGTAGGTTGAAGTAGATCGGCAATAACTTTTTGCTCCAATAGACAAATTGAATGAAACCAATTTCATTGGAAAGAGGACTCGCATAGCTTTCCGTTGATATATATAGTAGATCACCCAAATCATTATGTGTAAGGATTTATGATCGTTTTAAGCTGGATGAAAAATATGTCAGGCCTCAGTACTTTTTCCTGCGTGTTTTACTGTTCACTACTATTCACAGTTCAATCGAAATGTTCATAACTTATCGCTCGGGTGTCCGTTTTGGATGATCCACATATCGTTGGAAATCTTATTCGATACTCTACGCAATGGTGGGTCATAATCTATTACATTCCGCATGAAAAAATTTATAATTCATTCTAGAAGATAGAAACCAACACATTTACGCATAAAATTTCAGCAAAAAATTTCCCGGGGTATTACAATTTGGCAGAGATCAACAAGTGGAAACGCAATGCAAGGATTGTGGAACAAACTGAAGAAACTAAAAGTGGAGTTACAGGAATTGAATATCTTCATGGCCTCATATGCATAGAAGCTCAATAAGGCTAGGTAACAACTAGAGATTGTACAAACTCAAATTAATAACCAATTATTCAAGCCAACTTTAATTGAGCAAGGGGAGGCAATATTAAGAGAAATATAAAAATAGAGTCTCATTGAGGAGAAGGTACTATGACAGAAATCAAGAGTGTGTTTGATTGATAGTAAGGATGCTAATACTAAGTACTTTCATGATCAAGTAATGATCAGAACAACTCACAATTCTATCATTGCTATATATACTGAGAATGGAGTAAAGTTGACTAACCCTAAGAAAGTGAAAATGGAATTTGTGTCATTCTTTACATTGCTCAAGGGGGTAGTGTTGAGGAATTGCCTTATCTAAATGCATTAGTGATCAAAAGCAGGTCCATGTCTTGACAGGAACCAATAATTCATGTATATA
The DNA here is from genome assembly GCF_002878395.1 of Capsicum annuum. Lineage (NCBI taxonomy): Eukaryota > Viridiplantae > Streptophyta > Magnoliopsida > Solanales > Solanaceae > Capsicum > Capsicum annuum. The sequence goes on from NC_061116.1 coordinate 32,304,716, forward strand.
CAATAAGTTAGTGTAGAGGATATTTATCATACAGTCAAAGGCATACAACTAGACAAAAGTCCTGGAATAGATGGTTACCCTATTGAGTTTTTCAACAGCAACTAGGAAGAGGTGAAGGCGAGTGCGTATGAGCTGTACAGTAGTTCTTTTCTGAGGGTAAGATAATGAAAGCCTAGAAATGCACTTCCATAACTTTATTCCAAAATTTTCTTCACCTATTAAGGTGAAGGATTATAGACCCATTGTTTGTTTTTCCACTCTATACAAACTGGTTGCCGAAATTCTCACTAACAAGATGCAGAAGGTAATAAATGGATTGATAGAAATGTCCCAATCAGCTTTTGTGAAGGGAGGATCATCTCTGATAATATACTGCTGAGTCATGAGTAATTTAAAAGCTACACAAGAAAATGGATATCACTTAGGTGTATACTAAAAGTGGATACGAGGAAAGTATATGATACACTAGAGTGGCAGTTTTTAAGAGATATGCTGACAGAACTAAGGTTTCCTTAAAAGTTCATTAACTGGATAATGGAATATGTGTCAACAATCCCTTATTCATTAATGCTAAATGGTGGACTAACACAACCATTTCAAGCTAAGAGACGACTGAGGCAAGGGGACCCCATGTCTCCCTATCTCTTTGTTATAACAATGGAAAACTTGCATAGGGAATTGACACAGTTGGTGCTCAATAACCCATTTCACTTCCATCCTAGATGAAAGATATTTGGAGTGATACATATGCATTTTGATAATGACCTACATATGTTTTGTAAGGCCTATTTAACCTCTACCATCTTGATACAAGATAACTTTTGAAAATTCTCTAAAGCATCTGGTCTGAGACCTAATCAGGAGAAGAGCTCAATCTATATAATAGGTACTACTAGTAGCTTGGAAATATATATTATAAAATGATTGGGTTATGTGGATGAAAAACTCCCATTCAAGTACTCAGGGGTTCATCTTTCCACCAAAAAGCTAACAGTACCCCAATACCTACCACTAGTTGAGAAGTTTACAGCCCAGATAAACTACTGGTCAGCTAAGTTACTATCATACTCTAGAAGAATTCAGCTCGTCAAGTTTGTATTTTTTTGAATGCAAAGTTATTGGACATAAATTTTTGTACTACCACAAAAAGTGATCAAGATGCCAGAAGCAGTGTGTAGAACCTTTCTCTGGATAGGTAAAGGTGATATATCAAGGAAGAAAATAGTGGCATGGGAAAGAATATGTTGTCCAGGTTTAACAGGTGGACTGAATGTAATTGATATCAAAAGATGGAACAAAGCAGCTATTCTGAAGCACCTGTGGGCTATATCTATGAAGAAAGACACATTATGAATCAAGTGCACTATTACTATATCAATAGTAATGGATTGGAAATGGTAACGAGTCCTAAAACTACAGCTTGGGCGGTGAAAAAAATTATAGATAATAGACAAGTGGTGATTTTACAGCAATAATACCAAGGCTCAATTCAGTATTTCCTGGAAAAGATGGTGCAAAGTAGCAAGTTCAAGATTAAACAAGCATACCAAACCATGATGTCTCAACTACCTAAGGTTCCATGGAAGAATATAACCTTACAAAATCAAGTGCACCCAAGGTTTAAGTTCATGTTATGGATGGCAGTACAGCAAAGGTTGGTAAATGTAGTGAGGCTTCAAAAGACAGAAATCCAAGTACCAATGAATTGCATCTTTTGTGATAAAGATATAGAGTCTTTTGACCACCTGTTCTTCAGTTGCACTTATAGCAACCAGGTGTGGAGAGAAATGTTAAATTGGCTGCAAATTAGAAGAACCAGTATAACATGGCAGTAGAAAATAAAATGGATATGCACAGTAGCAAAGAAGAAATGAGCTTATGTTGAGTCCATTTGTGGCACATTTGCAATGTTTATCTATAGTATATGGCTTGATAGGAATACATTGAGATTCAATAATGGACAAGCAATGGATAATCACATATTTTATGGCATAGTAATGCACTTACACATTCAAGGAAGAGATAGAGCATCCTGGAGGAATTTATTGAGCAAGCTAAATTACTTTCCTTAGGAGTAGAATGATAAAACTGATGTATGTATTCTTTGCAGTGCTATAGGTATTTGATATCTAGATTGATGTATAGTGTTAGATTAAGAAGATAGATGGTGAGTTTCTATCCGTCTTTAGAAAGATAGCTTTTTGGTTATTAACAATACATGATCTTTGAACCCAAAAAAGAGAAAGAAAAAAAGAAAACAAACCTTAAAGTGAAGTGCTAGAAGAAAAAGAGAGGAAAAGTCTTGTAGATTTATATTGGGGCGCAACTTTCAGTACAAGAAAAGGGTAAGCAGCTCGGATAAGGCTCAAAATAAAAGAATAATGAGGATTTAGGGTGTTGATTTCTTATAAATTGGAAAACTAGGTTGGTTGACCCAATTTTAATTTGGGGTTTAATTGGGAATTTAGTGGGTTTACAGCACGAATGACAAGTGATTTGAAAGTTTTGCATCGCGTACATGGATGCAGAGGTTAGGTAGTAAGGGTATGTGAGGCGGGGCATGTTATTTAACATAAAAAACGTGTAATGTAAGCTTTTCACTGCAATGTCCATCTCGGACTAGAGGCTTCACATTGTAGTGTCCATCGCGGATTGAGGGCTTTGCGTCGTAACGTCCATCGCAGAATGAGGGATTCACAGCATGGTGATGTGTACAAATTTGGACCTGTCATTATTCATTTTGCATAGTGAAGTGTGGATAAAAATCAAAGGCATAGATTTTCAGTACAATTTTTGTTTGGGGTAAAAAGTTCACAGCATAAAATTATCTGTAAAGATCCATTAAGTCCAAAAACCTACCACATTTGATTAAATTTAATTTTAAGCCTAATTTGTACCCATCACACCTTCATATCACTTCACATCTACAATTAATCAAAAATAAGTAAAAATTATTAGAAGGATGGGTTGCCTCCCACCAAGTGCCTTAGTTTTGGTCGTGGCTCGACTCTTATTTTGGTATTTTAGTTTTTCTGATTTCTATTTTTTTATGTTATTATACCATACTACAACCATAGGTTGCCTCCCATGATGCGCCCTATTTAACGTTGTGGAATGATTCGATTATCTTGACTACTCAGACTTTGTCAAGATATATTATTGATACAATTTTTACCTCATCCATTGGAACAATGTAATTCTTGATCCTTTGTTCATTCACCATGAATATACTTCCATCTTTGTTCTCAAGTTAGACCACACCTAATGGAAAGACTTTGGTTATTTTGAGTGGTCCCGAACACTTCAATTTCAAATTTCTAGGAAAAAGCTCAAATCATGAGTTAAAGAGCAGCACCCAACACCCACTTAAAAGACTCTTTTCAATTCATTGATCATGGTAACACTTCATAATTTCCTCATAAATATCATCCCTTTCATTGTCTTGGATTTGAAACTCATCCATATTATTCAGATGCTCTAGCCTCATATCAACCGGTTCTTTCCAAATTAAGTTTAACTTCTTGAGTGCCCACAACGCTTTGTGTTCTAACTCCACTGATAGATGACATGCTTTTCCAAAGACTAGTTGGTAAGGAGAATTCTAATGGGAATCTTGAAAGTCATTTTATGCACCCACAAAGCATCGTCAAGTTTTCTCAACCAATCACTTTTAGTTGCATTAATAGTCTTGGCCAAAATATTCTTGATCTCTATAGTTTACACGTCTACTTGCCCACTAGTTTGTGGGTGATAAGGTGTATATACCCTGTGCTACTTTACTGCATATTTTGAGAAAGCACCCCAAAAAATTTTGTTACAAAAATGAGAACCTTCATTACTTGTTATGGTGAGAGGCACGCCAAAATGAGTGAAAATATTCTTTCTCAAAAATGCCACCATGCTCTTGCCTTCATTATCTGCTAGAGATATAGCTTCTACCCACTTGGACACATAGTCTACATCTATCAAAATATATTATAGACCATAAGGACTTACTTAGGGCCCATGGAATATATGACTTATACACCAAACAGCTCGGCTTTCAATATCTTAGTCATCGACATCTCATGATGCCTAGATATAGATTCCTGCCGCTGACATTTATCACTAGCCGACACAAATTCATAAGCATCTTTATAAATTGAGGGCCAATATTAATCACTCTGCAAGACCTTTTTGGTGATCCAATCACTTGCATGATGTCCCCTAACTGGGGAAGAATGACAAGACTCCAAAATATTTAAAATCTACACTTTTGTTATGCATCTCCTTATAGTATTGTCAACATAGTGGATGAACAAATAATATTTATCCTAGAAATACCTTTTTAGCTAATGTAAAAACGTATTCTTTTGATGAAAGTTAAGGTTGTCTGGAATGATGTCACTGACCATATAGTTTGCAAAATCTGCATACGACAGCACTTGATCAAGAGTAGTAGCAAGAAATTGCTTATTAGGAAAAGAATCATTTATTTTTAACTTTGCTGAGCACTTCCTTTCATTCTGCAATCGAGATAGATGGCCTACCACTTGATTTTCACACCCTTTTCTATCTTTGACTTTAAAGTCAAACTCATGAAGTAGCATAACTCATTTTATTAATCTACTGTTGGTATCCTTCTTTTCCATTAAGTTCCTTAGTGATGCATGGTCTGTATGCATTACAACCTTCATTCCAAATAAGTACGCTTGAAAGTTTTTAAAAGCATAGATCAACGCTAGGAGATCTTGCTCTGTAATCGTATAGTTCTTTTGCACTCTAGTCAATTCTTTACTGGCATAGTAAATAGGATGAAAGAGTTTTCCTTTATTTTGTCCAAGAAAAGCCTCAAGTGTAACCCCACTTACATCATACATCACTTCAAATAGATTTGACCAGTTTGGGGTAATCATAATGGGAGCAACATTTAATTTCTCCATAAGGCATTGGAACTCCTTCAAACATTCCTCATCAAACACAAACTTGATTTCCTTTTCCAATAATTTTCAAAGTGGGTTTACAATTTTGGAAAAATATTTTATGAATCTCCGGTAGAATTCTGCATGCAAAAGGAAATGACATACTTTTTTCACTGAGAAAGGAGGAGGTAGTTTTTCAATTCCCTCCTTCACCATGATGTGGAATTTTTCCTATTTTAGGACAATATTAAACTCCTCACAACATTGCAAAGCATTGCCTAATTTCACCAAACAACTCTCAAATGAATCACCAACGATGAAGAAATTATCCATGAATACTTCCAATATGTCTTTCTCCATGTCCTAAAAGATGGACATCATGCACCTTAGGAACGTGGCTGGTGCATTAGAAAACCCAAATGACATTCTCTTAAAAGAAAATATTCTGACAAGTGAATATCATTTTCTCTTGATCCTCAAGCATAATCGATATTTGATTATATCTTGAGTATCTATCTAAGAAGCAATACCAGCCTCTTCCTTCCAACTTGTCAAGCATTTGGTCCATAAAGAAAATTGGAAAATGATCCTTGAAAGTACAAGAATTTAGTTACCTGTAATCCATACACACCCATCAACCAGTCACCGGCTTGAGTGGAATTAGCTCATTATTCTTATTTTCTACTACCATCGTTCTCTTTTCTTGGTCACACACTGTACTGGGCTTACCTACTTACTATCCAAAATTGGGTAAACTATCCTAACATCCAACCACTTTACTATCTCCTTTTTTACTAATTCTTGCATCAGTGGATTTAACCTGTGTTGATGCTCAACAGGGGGTATAGTCCTCCTCCAGCTGAATCTTATCAGTATAGATGCCAGGTGGAATTCCTATGATATCAGTAATCATCCACCCAATACTCTTAAAGCACCTTAATATAAAAGTTAGAGCCTTAACCTGATGCTTCACTAAATTCGCTGCGATAATAACGGATAAGGTATTTTCATCACCTAGAAACATATACCGCAGATGGCTTGACAACTCCTTTAATTATAACGCTTGTGACTCTTTAATATAAGGCTTGGAAGGTGGTGATGGATGATTTTTAAGTCCAAATCCATTTTATTAAGAGAATATGAATACGACTCCATTCCCAGTAATGCACGCACAGTCTCATTGAACTCATCAATTCCCTTTACTATCAAAGTTCATCAACACTGCGGCTAAGGTTTCCACAACAAACCTTTCCTCAACTGAAACAATAAGATAATATTCATAATCAAGACTACACTTATTTCCCTCAATTTCTTCTTAGATTGACAAATATCAAAGCTAACTTCTTCATCATTGAGCCTAAATTTAATCTCATTTAGCTCCAGGTCAACTAGCACTCTCTCAGTTGCTAAATATGGCCTACCCAAAATTATGGGTACTTTAAATTCCATTTCTCAATCAAGAATTATGAAGCTCGCAGGAAATATAAAATTGTTCACCTTCATAATTACATCATATAGAATTCCCAATTATTTAAAGATCTCTAATGGAATAAGGTTAATGCTTTCTCCAAGATCACAAAGCACTTTAGCAAAGCTAAATCCTCCAATTGTACATAGGACACTGAATGCTTCCAGATCAACTTTCTTTTGTACTACTGACTAGTAGTAGTAACACAATAATGATGAAGGTTATCCATAAGCTCATAGATAACTATCTTTTTCTCTATTAGGAGGTCCTTCATAAATCTAGTGTATCCTGACATTTGCTCTAATGCCTCAACTAAAGGAACATTCACCTTCAACTGATTCAGCATATCCATGAATTTGCTAAACTTACCTTCATTTGCTTTCTTCTTCAATCTATATGGAAATGGGGGTGGTGTCTTTGGAATTCTTGTTAAGGCAGCCTCCACCTCTTTTTCTTTGTTCTGCTCCACATCATTTACCTATTTTTGCTTAGCTGATTGTTCCACTTCTATACTCTTCTTTCCTAAATCTTTCAACTTCTTAGACTCCACTGGTAACTTATCATATACTTCTAACTCTACATCATCAATATGAGAAGGTGCTCCTCGACATGGACCAGGTAATATCTTACCAGTCTTAGTGGTAATAGCCATACACAAACTATTATTTCTTAGGTTCTGGACTATGTCACTTGGTAAAGTCTCACTTTTTCTTTAATTGAACACGACTGATAATTGACTCATCTATTGCTCTAATTGTTTAATAGATGTAGAGTGTGAGTCAACTAACTGACTCATAGTTGACAAGTCACTCTTTATTTCCCTAACTCTGGCATCTATTGACTCCACTTTTTTTAATAATTTAGCCATCATATCCTCCATGACATCTTTCAAGAATTATTTGAAGCATTGTCACGACTCCCAGGTGGTACATAGAATCAACTCCTATTATTTTTGTTCTTCCAAATTCCTTGGTCTCAATCTTTATAACTAGATTTATCATAATAATTCCAACCTTGATTTACTTGGCCACTGGCCCGAAAACCCCCTGGTTATTCAAATAGTTTGCCTCCTCATAATAGATTCAACTCCCCTACTATGTGACCCCATGGCTTTAACCTTCTTTACATTTCTCAAAAGCAAATGCTTTGTGATTAGATTCATCTGTGTCCTTATGTCGTCCATATCTTGGTCCTATTCTTCTTCTCTCCAATATTACCCCACTAATATCTTGCTAGAATAAGTATTGATTTCTACCTTAGAATCCCTGGTATGCCAAGCTCTACTTGTCTTATTCATTTTCTCCAACATCTCTGCAGCCTCAGCAAAAGTGAGATCCATTAAAGCTCTTCTTGAAGCTTTATCTACGGTTGGCCTTATAACTAAATTCAAAGCCTTAGAATGTCTCTATCAAATGCTCATCAGTTAACCTTTGGTTTGTACACTGCATCATCTTGTTTTTAAACACCATTCATGTTTCATTAAGGGCCTCATTAGTCAGTTACCTAAATTTATTGATTTCATACCTCAACTTTAACATCCTGGAAGGAGGAAAGAACCTTTCTAGGAAAGCTCCTTTCAGTTGCCTCCAATTTATTATAAAATAGGGTACCATCTTATTTAACCACAGAGTTGTCTCCCCAGAAAGAGACAGTAGAAATAATCTCATATGAATGGTATTTTTCCCACTCCAGGATTGTCAACTAACTTACAAATATTGAGGAAGTTCACCAAATATAGATTCATATCCTCCCCAGATAATCTACCAAATAGCCTTTCCAAGTTGAGAAGTTGGATCATCATAATTGTGATATTACATCTTACCCCAATAGAAAATGGTTGTAGGATGATTACTCTTGTAGCTCCAGCTTCATCCAAATCAGTGTCGTTATCATTATCTAGATCAAACTACACCACTGCTGTTAGTGCACTCTACCTCTTACTTGTTAATTTTGATTTTTTGGTATGACATTTTAAGCCTATCACCTATTCAGAGAATCAGCCAACTCGTCATCACCCAAGTCATCATCATCTACATTAGGTACCTGCCTGGGTATTTCAGTATTCTATTAGTTAACCTATCCATTTGCATAAGCAGCCAGTCTTCCAACCTCGTGTTGCTCAGTCATACTCCTTATTCTTTAAGGTTCTCAATTGAAAGGTAATAATAGCCCACCTGACCTTTTAAGTTCATGAAATGCATAATATAAAGCCTGCAAGTGAAAAAGAGTTAAGTAACACACATATACTTAATTGACAACCATATTCCCTGGCAACGACACCAGAATTCAATACGCCTAAATCACACCTTTCTTATTACAGTGTAAATGATCATCATCAAAGATATAACCCGGCAAGTTGGGGTCGAATTCCAAATTGAATAGGTTGCTAATTAAGTTGTATACAAATTACTTGACTTTTAATCATATGTTTCCTCAAAATAGAAGGGGTTTGATTCAAATGATAATTTAGTGATATTAAGTTGAAAAAGATGAGAAACTTCATGTAATATTTGAATACAGATAAATACAAACCTGGGTTATAGTCTCCTTGTTATATCAATACTATCCATCTTTGGGTTATATGAATTCATAAACAGATTGTCTTTATAGAGAACCTGTTTCAAAATTCATTCAAAGTGTTTGTCAACTTTCAAGGAAAGATTTCACTTTATTCTCTCAAACCTAAAGTTATAATGATAAATTACAGCTAATCTCAAAGATATTAACCCGGCTAAGGCATTAACTAGTAAGTTAGAGCTTGAAAACACTAACTTCTTGTCACTACTCTCTTTCCAAACAACAACTTCTTTGTTCAAGAAAGTTGTGTTTTATCTTACACTCTCAAGTAAGAACCATAAGAATTCATTGTAATTTAAGAGAATAATATATAAAAACAACTGTAATATAAACTCAAAAACCCATAGTTTAGATTGTTGATTACAAGTTTCTCATAACCCTAACTAAAAAGCTTAGCCAGTTTCGATAGGAATAACATCAAAGAAATCAAATTATTCATACCAAAATCAAATATTATTTTTATACCACAAGATGAACCCTAATGGAAATGTTTAGCCTCCACTTCTCTACTTTAAAAATACGTAATGAGTATTCAAATTAAGGTTGGGGTATTTATAATTATCTTGAGAAATTACCCCCAAATCCTTAGGCTAAATTTACATGAATATATCTTTTTCAAATATGACATTATGACACATACCTCAATGCCAACCCCTAAGGGTTGCGGCACGAAGCTAAACCCGTAACATAGGGGCTGTGTCAAAAAGCTCAGTGCATACCCTAGGGGTTGCAGTATGAACTATGTCTCTAACATGCCATTTTTCTTGTGTCTTATCTTTTCCACATTCCATGATCCCTTTTTGTCTACCATATGCTTCTTTTACTCATAAAATAGTACTAATCATGTAGGTTAGCTCATTTACATCAAAAAGCATGACAAAAATATATGAATCTATATACTTTGCTATCAAAACTTAGGTAGTAGATGGTTAAAACATAGTATTTAGGTGTATAAATATACCCAAGATCAGTGGGTAATTCTATTATTGATTGGAGAGTCTATAACGATTGTGTGGTGTCAATTCATAATAGTGAGACATTGATAGATCTGATATAATTAGACATGGTGGATTTTGATGTTATCTTGGTGATGGATTGGCTCTATTCGTGCTATCCTTCTCTGGATTATAGGATCTAAAAGGTTAATTTTTAGTTTCCTAAAGAGTTGTCAATCGAATGGGATGTAAGTTATTTAGTATCCAAAGGGAGGTTTATCTTTTATGTTAGATCACAAAAGTTAATTTCCAAAGGGTGTCTATATCATCTAGTGCAGTTTAAGGATTCTGACTCTAAAATTCCTTCTTTACATTCTGTCCCTATGGTTAGAGTGATTCCTGAAGTGTTTCCCAATGATCTTCTCAAAATTCTTCCCAATAAGGAAAGACTTTAGGATTAATATTCTACCAAATACCTATTCTATCTCTATTCCTCTTTATAGAATGGCTCTAGTTGAGCTAAAAAGATAATGGAGTAGTTAAAACATCTTTTGGATAAGGGTGTCATTCATCCTAGTGTATCTTTGTGGGGTGCTTCTGTGTTTTCATGCGTAAAAATAATAGGTCCTTCTGGATGTATGTAAACTATAATCATTTGAGTAAGGTGAAAGTGAAGAATAAGTATCCTCTTCCTAGGATTGATAAGCTTTTTGATCATCTTCGCGGTGCTAGGTGATTCTCTAAGAATTATGTTTCTTTGGGTTATTATCAACTGAATATTAGAGAGATGGATATTACCAAGACTACTTTCTAAACCAGGTCTAGTCACTGTGAATTCTTTTTTATGTCATTTGGGTTAATTAATTCTTAGGCTGCTTTTATAGATCTTATGAATTAGGTGTTTAGGTAGTTTCTGGATTTATTTGTTATCATGTTTATTGAAGACATCTTGGTTTATTCTAAGAGTAAGGTGGATCATGTCAATCACCTTTGAATTGTGTTGCAGACTCTTAAGGATCAAAAATTGTATGCAAACTTTTCTAAGTATGAGTTTTGGTTAAATACTGTGACTATTCTCGAGCATGTTGTTTTTAGTGAGGCGATCAAGGTGGATCTGCAGAAGGTTGAGGTATTTAAGAAGCGGCCCAAGCCCATAGCTCCAACTAACATTAGGATCTTCTTGTGCTTGTTAGGTATTATAGGATATTTTAGAGAGTTTCTCTTCTATTATTGCTCCTTTGACAAGGCTGACTAAGAAAAAGGTGAATATTTTGTGGTTTGATGCTACTGAGGGTAGCTTTGAGAAGCTGAAGAATAAATTAAATTTTGCTCCTTTGACCCTACTCGAGGGTACTGATGGGTTCGTTGTGTATTTTGATGCATATTATGTGGGACTGGGTTATTTTCTGATGAAGTATGGTAATATTGTGGCCTATGCATTAAGGCAGCTTAAGGTTCATGAGAGGAATTATCCAACTATGATCTAGAGTTGGAGGATGTAGTTTTCTCTCTTAAGATATGGCACCATTATCTTTATGGGGTGCATGTAGATATTTATTCAGATCATGAGAGCTTCTAGTATGTGTTCACTCAGAAATAGGTGAATCTCAAGTAGAGTCGATGACTTTAATTTCTTAAGGATTATGACATGACTCTCTACAACCATCCAGGTAAAGCTATTGTGGTTGTTGATGCTCTCTACAGGTTGTCTATGGGAAGCTTATCCCATCTGAATGAGGAGAAGTAGGGCTCGAAATATTTTGGTTTAAAGCAAAAAAATCAAAAAATCGAACCAAAATTTAATTTTGGTTTGGTTTTTTGGTTTTTCGGATTGGTTTTAGTTTCAAATTTTAGAAATTCGATCAAACGGTTTGGTTTTTAGATTTTCAAAAAATTAATTTGAATAAACTAAAAACTGAAATTATATAAATAATATATTATAATATATATATAGATATGTATTAGTATATATGTAAATATACTAAAAATATAATATAATCTAATATAACATATAAATATTTAAATTATAATCATTTAGTAACCCTAAATTCTAATATATTTCTTTGCTTTAGACCCTAACATTAACGGGAAGGCTGTAGTGGTGCTCAGTCATCCTCAGTTCATCAGTTCATTTGAAATTTCAATATAGCCAATGGCAGTCAGCAGTTGTTTGCTCAGTTCGTCACTACCGTCAGTAGCTGCTTCCGAGTGTGGCCACTGCTATCATGCCAATGGCGACAACTCAGCGAGGTTGATATTTATGGTTATTTCATGTGTATTGAATTAATTATATTTGGGAATGAAAAATAGGTTTGAAAAGAAGAGTATTTTTCTAGAAAAATTACCAATTTTAAATGCTCACTACTTTATTCTTTAAAACTAAAATAAAATTTTGAAATAACCGAATCGGATTTGTAAAAATCAAACCAAACCAAAATAATTCTGGTTTGATTATGGTTTTCTTTTTCATCAATCCGAAAGTTGAAAAATCGAACCGATATTCAACAATCAAACCAAACTAACCGAATGCCCACCCCTAAGGAGAAGTGAGAATTAGTGAAGGACATTCATCGATTGCCTAAATTAAGAGTTCATCTTTTGGACTCCAAGGATGGAGAAATGATTGGTCAAGTGGTGGTTAGGTTATCTCTTGGTGCTGAGGTAAAGGAGAGGAAGACTTTGGATCCCATTCTTATTCAGAAAGATGTGGTTCAAAAAAAAATTATGGCATTCGAGATTCAGGAAGATGGAATTTTGAGGTATCAAGGTAGGTTGTGTGTTCCTCATGTTAATAGGTTGTGGGAAAATATCTTGACTAAGGCTCATGAGTCTAGATAATCAGTTCATTCAGGTTTGATAAAGATATATCATAACTTGAAGGAGATCTATTGGTGGAACAACATGAATAGATATGTGGCAAATTTTGTTGCCAAGTGTATGGTCTATCAACAAGTTAAGGTAGAACACTTGAGGCCTGATGGAATATCTCAAGATATAGAGTTAACCATAGGGAAGTTGGAGATGATCAACATGAATTTTTCTACGGGTCTTTCACGATCTCACAATCAATATGATTAGATTTGTACTATTATGGATAGGATGACTAAGTCTTCTCACTTCTTGCCTGTGAGAACTACCTACTCTGGAAAGAAGTATGCTAAGCTATTTATTCAAGAGATTGTCAAGTTGTATCGGGCATTGGTTTCTATTATTTCAGATTGAGGGAAGCAATTTTGTTCTTACTTTTGGCGTTCTTTTCAGAAAGGTTTGGGGACTAAGGCGAACCTTCGCACCACTTTCCACCCTCAAATGGATGGACAAGCAGAGCAGACTATTCAAACTTTAAAGGATATGCTAAGGTCCTGTGTGATTTAATTTAAGGGTATTTGAGTTGATCACTTACCTCTCATTGAGTTTGCATACAATAATGCCACCATTCGAGTATTCAGGCTCCTTTTGAGGCTCTTTATGGTTGGAGGTGTAGATCTCCAATTAGGTGGTTTGAGGTTGGTAAGAGTAGGTTTCTTTATCCTGACTTGGTTTACCGAGACATATAGAAGGTGAAAGTTATTATAGAAAGACATGCCAAAAGTCATTAAAACTCTTATGTGGATATGAGGCAAAGGGACTTTGAGTTTTAAGTAGGTGATTGGGTATTTTTTAAGATTTCTCCCCTAAAGGAGGTGATGAGTTTGTGAAAGAAGGGAAAGATCAGTCACTATCATGTTCGTTCATATCTGATTTATCTTGATTTCTATGTGTCGATGTTGAAGAAGTTTGTGGGTGATCCTTCCTTGATAGTTTCTTATGGGGTGTTGGTATTTTTTATTTCTTCTCTTATGATGAAGTCCTTGTCGAGATTTTGGATAGGCAATTTTGTAAATTAAGGACTAAGGATATGGCTTTGGTGAAGGTTCTTTGGAGGAAACAAAAGGTAGAAGAAGCTACATGGGAAGCTAAATATGTCATGAAGTTCTTATTCCCCGCATTAGGTAAAAATGCTTGAGGTATGATTCTCGTTCTCCTTCTTATGGAATTTCTAACTTTGCCATAAAGTATGCATGTATTCTTTCCTATTATCATGTTAATGTGTTCCTTAACTCCTCATTCAGTGATGAATCATCCAAGGGGGATAATGTAATACCCTCGGTTTTGGACTTTGAAATTTTTTGGATTTTTGTCAATACTGATCGAAAAATGACTCAGGCGATGAGTCATAGTCACTTTTAAAAAGTCTTACTGTGTCATTCATTTCCTAACCAGTGAGGTTTCTTAGTTTTTCTATCTTGATCATAACTAGACCCCATGAGTCGTAGGGTGAGGTCACAAGTCATGGTGAGGGACTCAAAAGCCTAATAGTGAAGGACCCTAAGTTTTTGTCTAAACCATGAGTGGACATCATGAGTCATGACGTCTGGTAACAAGTTTTTATGTACAAATCTTGGTCATAATAATGTTGTTTCCCTGAGTTGCTACCCAAACCATGAGTCCAGGCAATGACTTATGGACAGTCATCACAAGTTGTCCCCTGACCCGTAACAACTGGCGGCAGTTTTTCTACACATTTTCATTAAGGGTTTTTTGGTCCTTTCCTCTTATCTAACTAATATTACACAACTTAAAACACTCCAAGGGTCCCCTTTTTCATCATTTATCAAATCATAAATATTATTCTCTACTCTCAAACTCCCAAATTAAAAACAAGCTAAGGTTTCAAGGGATTGGTCATCTAAGCTCCAACTTGTGAATTCTCTTCTAATTTATTTGTTTTTTCAAGCATGTCTCTCTTTCCTAACTTGATTTTATATAAAACCATGTGTTTAATTATTGTTCATATGGATTTTATTGTTGGGTTTTGATATTTGGATTGAGGTATTGGAATGGTTTTCACATGGATTTTTTTCCCTTGGATTTGAACTTAGAATTCATGCTTCATGCTGTGGTTTTAAACTAAATAAATGGATGGGTATGGGAATTAGAATGGGAACATGGGTTTCCCCAAAAATTATGGATTTTGGCTTGGAATTGGCTTTAACCTCAACCAATTTTGTGAAATTAGTTTTTGAAAATGGATATATGCATGGCTTAACCTACTTTTGAAACTATTGCATTGCATTAAAGGCTAAACGGGTATAAATTGTAATGAAAGGCATCAGTGGCCATTGTTTGGTCGTAAATTGGAACTTGGGATTCAATTTGGTTTAATCAGATTAGAATGGCATAATGGAATTGGCTTGCAAGCTTAATTAGTCTGAGATACCAATGATAAATGCCTTAATAAAGAATCCTTGGTTTAATGGATGGGTTTATGTTCTAAATAGTTTTTAATTTAGTCTTAAAGAGGGTTGTCTAGCTCACCGTGGAAGGTAAAGGCCCCAGGGGAACCGATACTAAAAACTACATTTGTCAGCGTAGGGATCTTGGTGATCGTGTGTTCGAACATTTTATATATATATATATATATATATATATATATTAGGATTGTTGGAGCCTTGGTGTCTCTGACCTACCCTCGGATTTCCTCGATTTGTGTGGCTAGCACGTGTTGGGGCCCTATCAATAGGGGGAGCTGAACCCATATAGCCTATGGGTTCTGTTAGGATAATTGGAGCTATACAGTCCAAGCTAATGTTTTAAATATCATAGTTAAACCCTATACCCTATCCTAACATCCTATATATAACTATACATAAATTTGTGCATGCGATGTGGTTTTACTGATTTTGGACATGACATTATTTTATTCCTTTCCTAAGTTACATGCCAATGCTTATCCCACTGACCGTCTCCGGATGCTACATCATTTTATTATGTAGGGTCAAAGGGTTTTTCTATTTCCTTATGCAGTGTTAGGATATTTGATTCATCGATTAGTCTGCTTCAAAGTAGTGATCCTTCATCTTCTAGAAGACCTGTCATTTATTTAGTTTTCTATGTTTCTTTAGCATCTTATTTTGGATTATTTTGGTCATGGTTGGGGGCATGTCCTGACTAATTTGGTATTCTGGTATTGTAGTGGCTTTTGTGGACAAGTGTGGGATTGTTTATTTCTTTGACTCATATATTTCATTTGAGCTAGCTTATTTATCTTACTTATGGTTGATTGTAGTCTGCTGTTTATATTTGATTATGCTCGGTTGGAAACGCTAGGGGTGGTCTTCGGACCTCGATGGGATTAAGATACCCGTCATGACTAGGCCTTGGTTGAGGCTGTTGTACAAGTGTGAAAATCTATATTATGATGAGTATCTCAAGCCCTGCTTGCCAAACCATCTAATAGGACATCTATACTTCACTCTAGTATTCAAATATCTCTATTTAAGGCATTTTATGGTATGAAGTATAGATCTCCTATAAGATGGTTTGAGGTTAGTGAAGTTACTTTTATAATACCTAAATGATGCTTTTATGTAATTTTATCTAGTTAGAAAATGGTTGAAAACAACTTGGAGTTATTAGATATTTTATGTAGATATGAGAAGAAGAGAGCTTGAGTACAAAGTTGATGATTAGGTGTATTAAAAAATTTAACCTATGAATAGGGTAATGAGATTTGACAAGAAAGGAAAGTTTTGTCCCTGATATATTGGTCTTTACAGAATTCTGAGGCATAATGTTTTCAATGATTTAGATTTTCCCCTAAATGCATTAGTGCACCCAATCTTTCATGTGTCCTTATTAATGAAGTGCATTGGTTATCCAGCATCAGTTGTGCCATTAATAAGTATGGGTATGAAAGATAGTCTCTCTTACGAAGAGATCCTAGATAAGATACTTGACAGACAAGTTCATACTTTGAGGAATAAGGAAGTTACTTTAGTGAAATTCCTTTAGAGAAATTAGCTATTTAATAGATATACTTGAGAAGTAGAAGCAGATAGGATGACATGGTACCTTCACATTTTTCGTTTTTGCTTTGCTCCAGCTTGAGTTAATAGTTTCCTCTTTAGAAATTTTTTCAGTCTTATGTCCCATAAGTTGTTCTCATACTTTTAGTATGCATACATGTCTCATGAATTCAGACCAGTTATGCTTTAATCAGAAATCAATTGTTATAACAAACATTCAACTCAATGTAGGGATTACATCTCTTTTCCTACCCTTTTCAACTTAGTCTCATTCAAGGACGAATATTACCAATGGAAGATATTGTAACTCCCCAAAAGTTCCTATGATCATATATCAAATTTAGCATATAAAATAAGTTTAAAACCTATAGAACTACCTTGTACGGGTTGTATAGTGAGGCCACTAGTTATGGTTTGATTTGTTATAAATTGTCAAGTCTAGCAAAGCTTAATGATCATTATTTCAAACCACGAATCATGGCTAGTACCAATTACTCGTTAGGTGATCGGTTCTAAGCATAAAATCAAAAGTTCTAAAAGATAACATTTTCACTTAGTAACTATGACAAAGGGATACGAGTTGTTAGGTCAGACCACGAGTTTTTAGGCTACACATTTTGGCAAAGGACCAGAGATTGGATATTTTCCTTCAAAGGCCATAAGTCCCTAGCCACGACTCGTTAACAGAACTCGCGAGTGGTGGGATGCCAAATCATACCCAAGACAATATTCCAACTCAAGGACCAAAAGTCAGGGAATGAATCATTGGTCTAGAAGATAATTCATACCTAGAGATGTGATGATTATTTCCAACAAATCAGTTATATTTTATGTAATACCCTGAACTTTCCTTAATCCTAATTTCGTCTCTATAAGATTGAGAAATGACTTCTAAAGTGAGTAATATTTAAAGCATATAGAATTCTCCTAATTTTGACTTTTTATTGTGTGGGAAATTGAATTATCTTTCCAATGATATAAGATTCTCCCAAATCTGTTAAGAAGTTATGGCTAATTGAAGTTCCTATCATAAAGCACCATCATTCAGACCTTTAGCACATCGCGGAGAGGAGTAATATTCCAATTGTCAGTTTCTAGTAGCCTAGCATGATTATAGTGCATCGCCCTAAAGTTTAAGGTCCCAACCAGTGGGACAATCCGATGGCTCCGCATCGCGGTGACCCTCAAATTCTCATTTGTCAATTTCCAGTGAGCCACCGCAATAGTGGCACATCGAGGTGGCCCATAAAATCGGGCTTCCAATTATATTTTTTCAGTTTAGTTCAGAAGTTAAAAAGGATATTTTGGACGTTCTCCAAGCCACTTAAATCATCCAAACACCTGATTTAAGGTCATTACAAGCATCATATACCTTTTTTTTTCCTCAAAATCCCTCAACCAAAAACCCTAGTTCATTAAACTTCTTCTTCAAGAAACTTAAGATTTCTCCATCAATTCTCCAAATTGAGTCAAGAATCCAAGTTCTTAGTGCAAGAATTCCAAGAACCCTCATTGAAGAGTTCCAATAACATCTCAAAAGCAAGTTGTTCATCCAAATTTATCAATTTAAGGTGTGTGGGGTTTGAACAAGAAAAATCCTTGCGTTCTTGTGCCCAAAAACTCCTTTTAAGATATAAATTTCTGAATTTTACTATGATTTCCATTAACATCAAGTTAGGGTTTATACCCATTACCATTATTTGCAAAATTATGTGATTTCCCATGGTTTAAAAGTTGAATTACATGATTTTGTTTATATTTCCGGTCCTGTTTCTAAATTTTCCAGATTTTAAGATGATTATGAACGTTTTGTTATAAAATCATGAATTTTGAGATGTTGAAATCATGAGATTCATATTATGAGCTATTTTTCCAATATCTTGATTGAGATGATTGTAAGCTTTTTAAGATGATGGTTGAGTGTGAAGTTTAAATATGATTTTGATGCATTAAAGCTTTACATTTTGAGACCAAAGTACAAGTGATGAGTCTTAACTTGAGATTGAACTATGGGCCACTAAGACCTACTTGAGAATTGCAATTTTATGAACTTTTGTGCTATAAGCACCTATGATTTGAGTACTTTGAGATTATTGAGAAATATTTGACCTTTTTGGTCCTAATAGAGTTAGAATCCACAATGATGTTCTATCAAAACAAATAGTAATACAAGTTGGTCTTCAGTATAGACCCTTGAGTTATTTTAGGTAGATTTCCTAAGAGTTCTGAGCTGAGTATGGGAGTAGTATTTAGCATAGAGTTGGGTATGATTCTGAGGTCTCATACCCCAAAACTATGTGCCACTGTAGGACTGAGATTTATGGGCCCGAGGCCGAGATAGTGATCACTGAGTTGAGGTTATACTCCCTGGCAATAGTATGACGCCTCTCTCCAACGTGAGGTTTCTTCCTTAGGAAGACAAGACGTTGGACTCCATGTAGCTCACATGGTTTATGTCGGTTAGAAAAAACTCTCGAGTGTCCAAAGTTATGTAATTCCAAGAGTCACGGAGTTCCTAAGTGTTAATGTTTCAAAGAGTCCTGAGTCCTTGAGTTTCAAAGAAGTTTTACTCTCCATGAGATAAGAGCATAATTTTTGAAAGCTATCATTTTAAGATTTCTCTTGCTTACAAGTTTTGAGAATACGATGGAGAATACAAATTTTAGAAGTAAATAGAATGACTCACGAGATTTGTACTATATGCTTCATTATACATGATTTATGAGATTCAGATTTTAGCTTTTGCTCAAGCTATGTGAGTTATTTATATCAGCATGTAGACTTTCTGTAAAGATTGATGATAATGTTTACTTATTGCATTGCACCTCCATATACTCAATACATCCTAAAAGTTCTATTCCACATATATGTCTATGTGCTACATTGTCTCACAATGTAGGTACAAGTTATAGTATGTGCAGTAAAAATCAGACAGTTGCAGATTTCAGCCAGCAAATGATGAGTCCTCCTATTTTGGGGACTTCAGTTAGATTTACTATTGTTTTTTACTTACTTATTCTTATGTATTGATTAGTGATAGTTGGGGTCGCGTCCTAGATATCTATAGTCAGTATTAGTAGAGGCTTTATAGAAGGTCAGTAGAGTTAATGTATTTAGTTTCAGTTTTCTTTGTAAAAGCAGAGCTATAATTATGTGAATTTAGTTTTGTATTGATTAGATTCATAGAAGAGTTATCTTCCATTGATATTGTACAAATTTATGCATTTTCTTTAGTTGCTTATGATTTTGTCAGTAGAAGGGTTAGCTTGGGGTCACTTGTGACCCTAAGCACCGTGTGGCGTCTCGGGACCCATTTTTAGGGTGTTACATTTTAAAAGGTTATTTTCATTTTTTTCTAAGTTCTAATCTTAAACTATGCCATTTTAAGGACTACTAAGAAGGGGTTAAAAATGACTTAGACATTTTCTTTCCCATTATTTTCCCCAACACTTAAAAAATAGAAACAAAAGGCTATTAAACTCCAAAAGGTATAAAATAGTGTTCTTCTCACAAAGGCTTCAAGAAAATCAAGTTCTAAGCAAGAACTTTGTATCCAGGTATGTGTGATTTCACTAATAGGTATACTTTCACCCTTGTGCCCAAAATACTTCATCAAATCGCAACTTTTGAATGAATTAAGATTTAGGGTTCATACTCATCTTTCAAATTTTTGTTAATCTCCTGTGTCCTCATGATCTGTGTGCTACTATGGCATTTTCTACGTGATTTTACATCCAGTGTAGTATTATTTTATATGAATTGAATACTAGTATAATTTTGAGTAAATTTATACATTTTAGCATGTTTTCAAAGCATATTCCAAATTAATAGAATTTTAGAGTTACAAGCATGATTAGTGTCAGTATACAGATTTTCAAAATACTTTTACAATATTTCAAAACATCAAATTTGAAATAAGACATCAGTATATAATATTAGTATTGGTATTATTACTTAGCATTGAACTAGACTAGGGCCTCTGTTTCAGCCAAAGTTTTGGAAGTACATGCCACCTGGGTATATTTATCCCTCCTTATTTGGACATTAGTTTAGTGATCATGTCGGTTATGCCGTTAAACTCTTGTAAGGTACATCAAATCCCTCCGATAGGGCTTATATATTTGTTTTCACATTAGCTCACATGGTTTATGTTGATTAATAGACTCAACCCATACTGAGACTTAGTAAATTTATACATGACCGTCAATTTAAGTTTACCTATAGTGTATCAAGATATTCAGATTTACCTTTGCATGTCAGTTTTCATGCATATTATTAGTGGGTCATTATACTATAATCCAGTTCAATTTATATCCAGTACAAATTATCAACATTTTTAGTATGAATAGTTTTACTTCATATTTTTCATATCTCTTATGCTCATTACGTTGAAAGTACTGACCGTATACTTTCTTTTACATTGTATCATTTTATGATATAGGTTCGGGAACTCAGTCTTAAAACCACTGTACCATATTCCAATGCCACTTTATTAGTCATGAGTGGTGAGGCCTCATCATTTGACTACAAGAGTTTAGGATTATATTCTTTAGCACATTTAAATTTTCATATTTAAAGTTAGCTGGTGTCCCAATAACTTAGTAGTTTTTAGAGGCTTTGGGATATAGAGTTAAATTTTTCGGCTTTTAGTCTAGTATTACTATTTTATTTATAATTGAGCATATTTTAGATATTTTGTTAAAATCGGCTTAGCTTTATAATTATTTAATTTATCCAGTAGATTAGTATTTTCCCATTCAATGATTTATCTTGTGGTCACTCATGGACCTAAGCACCGTGTATTTCCAGGGTGTAGACTCGAGTTGTGGGAATATTTCCTCCTATCCCTAGGCAACACTTCTTTGTTCATAATCTCAAATAAGATCTTGTGAGAACGCTACAATTCCTCCTTCAACACCTTTTAAGGAGTTTTCTTCTCCCTCCCCCTAGTGAACTTACTAGTTAGAAAACACCCTTCATCAGTGTCCCACTAATAGCCCTCCAAAGCCTCAATAATAACTTTTAGAATTTCACCAAGCTTTATAAGATCAAACACAATATCCACCCATCCAACTATTGAATTGACTATCCATTACTCTAAAATAGAAAGATTAATATACAATTCTACTACTCATATAGCATAGGATCAACTATCCTAAACAAATGCAACCATATTTTAAAATCAAGCCTATTAAGAATATTTTGAACAAAAGGTTTGTTCGTTACCATAGAATCAAAGACTTCGCTCATCAAGATTGATTTAAATCTATAGTATATTTTTTATTATGCCCAAGAACTTGCCATAGTTCTTATTTATCTTTCTTTCTTGGGAGTAAGAGGAACAGATTCATGTGGGGCCTCATCTTCCTCGATTTGAATGAGCTTATCATTTTTCCCAATCTTGTTCTATCCCATAGATATTCTAGCCTTTTCTCTAGATTTAAAAGCAACACTTTGGTCAGTAGTCCTCTTTATTATATTATGAATAGGGATTGTACAGAAGAGGAGAAGAAAGTAATTCAAGTATTGGCAGGGATTTTAGGTTTGAGAATTACATATTTTTGTATTCTAGAATGGAGGTGGAGAAAACAATGGTACAATTTTAGGTAATGACAGTATCTTTATCATTACCCTCATTAATGGGGAAATAGGGAATGGGAGAGGGATTTGTTACTACGTGATAATGGTGGCTTTGTAATCTTAAGAAGTCCAACTAATGACTAGATAGATAGATTTTTATTGTTGGGAAGGGGTCTTTAATGAGGTAGTGGAGGAGTATTTTGGTGATGGTGCGAATGAAAGGGTTGGTGATTAGGATTCTTAGAGGAGAATGAGAGTAGGTAAAGTAGATCTAGACAAAGATCCCCATAGTAATAGTTGTTGAGAATAAGAAATAGTCCTTTTCATCAAAGTAATCCATCTGTGTATGCTTTGGATGAGAGGATTTTTGCAAATGAAAGAACTGGGGAGGCTATTGAAGATAAATAAATAGAATGAAGGATTGGTGGATATAAAGGTGGTATTAGTGATTGAAGAGAGGAGAGAGGGATATATTTCCTTGGATTTGGAATGTATGTGGTTGAATAGAGCGAGGAAGGCTTTTTAGTGTTTAGGGAGATTAAAATAATTATAATACCCCACACGATTCTGAGCTTGTTATAGCTTCTAATTGAAGGATTAAGGAGTCTAAGGCTTGAAATTATCACTAAGTGTTGAGGACTTAGTCATTTTCAAGACCCCAAAACTTTATGGATTTTTCTTTTGGCCTTCCCTACTCCGATATATTAATTTTTGAGTTGATTTATGTTTAGAGAGGTTAAAGGTATATCTCAATATAGTTTTGAGATTTTTTGATGGAGTTTGGGGCATGTTTGGATAGCTAAGACAGTGAACCCTCGCGATATGCCCATGGCTCATTGGTCTCTCACACAGTAATGAGGTCTGCGACACATTACCTTCTCCCCTTGAACAAGATACACAGTGCGTTGATCTCTTCCCTGGAGCAATGGATGCGACGCATTGGTGCTTTTCATCCAGCTTCTTAAATAAAGAGATCAAAGGGTAATTTAGTCTTTTTCCCTCAACCTAAGTCGTTCATAACACAATTAGGGACATCTATAGGGGCATTATTTTCCTTTTTCTCCCAAAATTACTCATTAGAAACCCTTCTCTTTCCAAATAACAAAATCCAAGCTCAAGAGTTCAACCTTCCAAGTTTAAGCAATCTTCAAGAATCTAGCTATTGAGGTATGTGGGGTATTTATCAATGGGTTCGTTCCACCCATTGAGCCCAAAAACCCTCTCTCTGATTAAAATATAGTTGTTTAATTCATTGTGGAATTTCATATGTTCAAAATGAGTTTAGCTCATGCTTTTCCTTAGTAATTTGAATTCAATCCATGTCCTTATATGATCCCATGAAAAATCAGGTTGTTTCATGATTTTAATTTCAATTTTCCATGTCATATTCCAGTGATTTCATGTAACAATATCAAACATTGTACTAAACCATGTAGATATGTTGTTCTCTTTTGTTTAACACGTCCCCATGTTTGAATTCATGCTTCTCACCTATTCGTTTAAATGTATTAGGTTTTGGGTCTTTAAACTATGTTTCTATTACACTATTTTAAGTCTTGTTATCAAATTCTAGTAGTCATTGTTGGGGGGTTATGAACACCCGATACCTATTTGTTATACATGTCTTTATTTTAAAGTTATAAGTCTGTCAGATCATGTTTTCACTATTATGTTTAAATTTTTATGTTCACATTGAGCACTTATCAATACAATATCGTGTCATGTTAGGCCCATAATAACACCAGTGTTCTTCATTTGGGAGTAAGATTTAGCACCAAGTGAACCTAGGGATAAGGGTTCACCTGCTAATTCAGACTGGGTCCTTAGTAGTAGTCCCTAAGTTCCATATCTATATAGCCAGCATAGGATTATGAGATTTCACCTGCCAGTTAAGGACTGACACTCTATTTTGGGTCACCTACCAGTTTAGGATTGAGTACCTAGTCCTTCAAGACACAAGATTAGTAGATCCACACAGCTAGTGTTGGCACCCGTAGTAGGGTACTGACACCTTTCCAACTAGGGTTACAGGTTGGACCTCAATTAGCTTAGATTGAGGAATGTCATTTACATGATAGATCCCACAGTCTTAGTCAGTATTTAGTGTACTTCAGTTCTGGTCTTCTTTACCAAGATTTTAGATTTTCAGTTATTTAGATATTCAGATTATTTCAGTGCATTCTTTACTTGGTCTTGCATTTTTAGTTTTACATGTCCATGCATTCATGTTCAATTGTCATATGTATTACAGTTAGTCCTTAACTCAAGTACTAGTAGTTTAAAGTACTGATTGCATACTTTTCTCTTATGCTATGTTTTCTTATAACATAGGTTTGGATGCTCAGTTTCTCGATCATTCATAGACCAGCTCAGCAGTTTTCCCATAGCAGTATTGATGAGTCCTCCTCCATTGAGGACATGATATGCTTTACTGTATTTCAGTATTTCTTTATGCTCAGTCTATTGAAGTTAGTTAGGGGTCTATCCCGTCAACTCCTTATGATTCTTAGAGGCTTTTAGACAGTTGAACAGTCAGTCAGTTTTTTGTTTTATCAGTATTTTAGATGAACCAGCCAGTTTCTAATGTTTACCAGATACTTTAGATATGTCTCTTACTTATTTTAGTATTCAGATTGACAGTACCTTACTAGTTTATTTTTCTCATATGTTGCTTTACTTTTATTTTATCTAGTACTTATAGCAGGTATCAGACCATAGGTTATCTTGGGGTCACTTGTGGCTGTAAGCACCGTGTCGGGGCTGGGGGTAGCCTCAGGTCATGACAAAACTTGGTATCAGATCCTAAGGTTTTAAAGTATCCTAGGGTATCTGAAAGTCGAATTTAGTAGAGTCTTGTACATGGGTGTAAAGCACACTACACTTATGGACTAGAGGCTACGAGACATTTTTGTTAAGTTTCCCTTCTTTCAATAGGCTATGAGCTCTATTGAAATCCTCTCTCTAACTCATTCTTTGTTCTATTTACAGACAATTCCCCCAAGAAGAAATACTGAAAGAAAGAAGAGGGATCAACTCGTACCACCTCCAATCCAGGAAGATCCCCTGAATAGCTATGTTTCTCATGCTGAGTTTAGGGCTGCTTTCATAGCCATGGCCCATTTTGTGGTTTCTTAGAAAAATTAGTAAGTTGCTTCCCCAGCCAATCCATTGATGAATACGGCTGCAGCTAGGGTCTGAGACTTCAATTGAATGAATCCCCCCTATTTTCTGGATCTAAGTCTGAGAAGGATCCATAAAAGTTCTGGATAGAGTGCAAAAGGGAACAGACATCATGGGGGTCACTTCAAATAAGAGCATAGAGTTGGCTATATATCAATGACAAGGAGTAGCTCACACATGGTTTAAGTAGTGGAAGGAAAATAGGGGTGTGGAACTAGAGCCTATAAAGAGGGAGGAGTTTTCCATGGATTTCCTAGACAAGTTCTTCAAACTAGAGTTAAGAGTAGCTAAGGTTCAGGAGTTCATAAACTTAAAGCAGGGAAGTATGAGCGTGAAGGAGTACTCACTTAAGTTCATCTCAGTATGGCTTTCCATCCCCAGAAAGATGGTCAGTGAGGACCATTTATACCTTGGAGGACATATTGAGGGCATATGTGGTTGACTTTAAAGGTAGTTTGGATGACCACTTACCTTTGATTAAGTTTGCCTATAATAATAGTAATCACTCCAGTATTTAGATGGCTCCATTTTGAGGCTCTCTATGGGAGGAGATGTAGAGCTCCTATTAGTTGGTTTGAAGCAAGTGAGGATGTTTTGATAGAGTTCAGTTAATTCGAGAGAGCCTAAAAACAGCTAAATCCATAAGAAATCTTATGCAGATATGAGAAGAAGGGATCTTGAATTTGAGGTTGATGACTTGATCTATTTGAAAATTTTAGCTATGAAGGGAGTGAAGAGATTTGTCAAAAAAGGGAAGCTCGGTCCCTGCTATATTAGCCCATATAGAATCTCAAACCATTTTGGTGATTCGGCTTCTATTATTCCTTTAGAAAGTATGGATGTTAAGAATAGCCTTTCCTATGAAGAAGTCCTAGTTGAGATCCTTGATCATCAGATCCTTAGTCAAAGGAATAAAGAAGTTTCTTTGGTTAAGGTTCTATGGAGGAATCAGTCCGTAGAGAGAGCTACTTGGGAAGTAGAAGCATATATGTGAAACTAGTATTCTCATCTTTTCTTTGCAAATTCAAACACAGCTTGAGGCAACGATTTTTCTTAAATTGAATATTTTCATTCTCTATTTTAGCTATACAACTATTCTCTGGTCACAGCATGCATTCATGAAGTTAGTTCAGCCCATGTGATGTTTGAGCATATGCTAACACATTTGAGGATTTTAACTCTAAATAATTGCAAGGTCATGAGCAACTTTAGTTATTTTTGGTTAGTTCATGTTTTATTTTGCAGTTTAAGCTGATATGATAGGGAAACAACGTGAAATGAAGCAAATAGGTTGAAATTTGAAGAAATCTAAAGACAACTGTGGCTGACAACATTTGTGATAAGTCATTAGCCTTGTGATAAGCTATCAGGTTGGTCATCATCAGTAGACAGAGAATTGGCCTAAAGTGGAAGTTTTGATGACATTTTATGATAATCCATCATAATGGTGATAAGTCATTAGGAATGTCGTCAGACTTAGGCAGAACATGAGAATTGGAGCAAAAGTGTGATGACATTTCTAATAAGTCATCACAGTCCTGATAAGCCATCGGAAGTTGCCATCAACCTAATACAAAACGAGTGCAGATTTGGAGAAGACCTAACGACATTCTTGATAAGTCGTCAGGATCCTGATAAGGCATCACCAATAGTCATCGTCTATTCTGAGAAAAAGTTGTAACCTTGATTTTGTTTCCTTATTTAGGGTAAACTATTTAAAGCTTTGTTTTAGGGTTTTCTAGACATTATTATGATTATTATCATTATTATTCCGCACAAGGTCAACACCTGGAGTTTGGGATAACATATTTTGATATTTTCTCTCGTTACTTCTTAACTTTAACAACACAACTATTTCTGAGAGATTACTATCAGTATTTTGGGATTTTTCCTTTGTGATCTAATCTGCGATTCACTAGTTATTATTTATCTCTGTAAGTTTACCTTTCAAATCATGAATTCAATTATGTGTTTCATTCGTTACGTCATGAGTGGCTAAACTTTGTTAACCTGAATTATGGGATCTAGGGTTAGGTCTTGATGAGGTGCTAAGTATTCAAAATTAAAAAGGTGGTAGGATTTCTTAATAATTCTTAAGTTTTAATTAACGTCTGTAGGTTGCAAATAGTAGACACACCTTCTTTGGTTTGCTTGAGAAAGAAATCAAATTTAGTAGGAATTGAATTATCAATAGGGACTCGGAAATACTTCGTTTAATAATCAGCACTGTAACAAGGTTGGTTAACCTGAGGTAAAATCTGGGCAGTAAATCAAAATTTCCTAAGTCCGAGAGGATTAGGGAATTAAATTCTTAAGTAGGTTGAGAGACAGTTAAGCATAACATCAATAAAGATAGCTTGTTATCCTACCCACCATGAGAATCTTGAACCACTTTTAGCATCTGTCATGTACCAGAAGCCCTAGTGAACATAATTTTAGTTATTTCATAAACTCTTGATTTACTAAAACCGAAAGTAAAGTGACAAACAACAACTTGTTAAACCTAAACCCCCCATTTCAGGAAACATTAAACTATCAGTGGATTAAATCGCAAACAACTTGAGTTCACACCATATTCCCTGTGGGATTCGACCCTAACCTAGTTGTATTTTATATTGACAACAATCGCTTACACCTATTTAAGAGAGTAATTTTAGCGCTATCAAAAATGTCGCCGTTGTCGGGGAAGAATTTGGCGTATTCAGTTGGTTTGGAATTTTAGTTTACTTGCTTGAATTCAAACTTGTAAATAATTGTTTAGTTTATATTTTTTTCTTATTTTCTGTTATTTTTATTTTTATCACACCTTTCTTGAGATGTCAGCCTGGATAGATGGTTTTTTAAGTGATCACGATTCTTGTGACGATTCTTGTTATTATTATGGGGAACCATATTTTGAGGGCTGCTTTCTAGATTTATCTGGAAGTGCATGGATGGGACCTTCACAATATGATGTGGATACTATCCTATTTACTGTAACTTGGTGTTTGTCCTGTGGTCAAAGTGATCATACTGAAGATATGTGTGTTGTTATGGTTCAAGCAAATAAATTGATGAAATGAATTTTAGAGAATCAAGGAAAGCTGTGGGAAGAGCTAAAGGAGTTACCACTCCCACCATGTTTATAGTGGCTAAACAAAAAAATATAAGGAGGACATTATCCAATTTGAGGATAAAACTCAAGAATCACAACCACTCAATTGTCATCTTGATCTTGAGACTGACATTAAGAAGATGAATAAAAGTGAGTGGGTAGTAGATAGTGTAAATTTTGAAGTAGAATTAGTTGGGCCTCACTCAAAACATTTTTCCACATTATGTTTAGATGATATCTTGTCTGTGGAATCATCTAAAATAGTGGAAGAGTGTGAAGATGCAGAACAAGAATCCTATATTCTTTATTTTGCACTCAATAAGCAACATAAAAACACACCTCACTTTAAGACCAAGTTGTTTTCCATGCATCATCCATTACTCGGCGCCTTAATCTTTGTACCACCCCCTTATGATCGAGATAAGAAGATAGACTCTAAGTTGGGGGTGAAATTCATATCTTCAAGGTGGAGGAAAAAGTTGAGTTGGGTTGTGCCACAACACTAAATCAGGCGCTTCTTGGGAGGCAACCCAAGGTATTTTGTCATTGTATTCGTATTATGTGATTGACATCAAATCTTTGCACCCATGGTGCCACAGGCATGTTTCTAACTCTCTTATTTTGGTTTGACACATTAGGGACACTGCATGATTTTTAAGTTGAGGGTAGGGCTACTTGTGGGTGTTGATGTCCTCTTGGGGTTTTTGTTGTCGTGCCTCTTTTCTCTGGAGTCTTGTTCCTAGTAGAGCCGGCATGTTTAGGTGTATTGTGTTTGTTTTGTAATGTGTTATATTTAACTTAGAAAAATAAGTATCTACAGCAGTTGACATATTTTTGTTGATTTTTGGGAATGATAAATACCTTTCCAATTGTCTATTTTTTAACTGTGTGATGTGCATCTAAGTGTGACCACTGTACATCATTTTATGGCATTAGTTCTAGTGATGCAATAATCAGTGCTAAACAACTGCATGAACTAAATGAGTAGTAGCTTGTTATATACTTGTGTTCCATGTGCGTGTGAGATCTTACTTAGTTCCATCTGTATATTAGATTCAGAACTTACCCGGTTAGTCTTACCTAGATTGAAGGATAGGGGTTAGGAAAGGATCATAGGCCGTTTTGATATTACCTCGCTTAAGCCTAAATGACCTTCCCTATGTATATCATATCCCTTGATACCTATTTTGTGCCTAATTTGTCTATTTCTTTGAATGACACTTGTCACCTTCCCGTTTACCTCACAATGAACCTATTTTGGCCCTAGTCCTCCTTGGATACTATGCACCTTGACTTAAGCAAATAGCCTAATTTGAGGATGGCTATCATAGGGGTACGTGATGCAAAATAAGCTGAAGAGAGATAGAATAAGATAAAACAATAAAAAATTAGGTGTGGTGAAAAAGGAATAATAAAATAGAAAGTTATGTTAAAGATGATAAAAAGATAATATGATGATTAAAAAGACCGCATCCATCTTGAGCATGTGTGATCAATAAAAGAAGAGGAAGAAGAAAAGAAGGTTGAGAAGTGAAACCTTAAGAGTTTAGTGTAGTGTCAAGGAGGGAAAGTCACTTTAAAATATCCATGAATATCATACCAGCCCCTAGCCTACATTACAAGCCTAAGAAAATCCCTAAAGTGATCCTAACTGACCTACCTGAAGATTTGGGTACTGACTATAAGGGCAAGCCTATAGCATTTGACATGCAGTGTTTGGAACTTCATTCTGAGAGTGAGACTTGTGATTATCCCTATGTTTATGTATGTGAATTCTGATATGAGTAAAAAAGGGATTTCTTTGTTGTGAGGGAACATTGGGTATGTTTCTAAGTCACTGACTTGTTCAGATAGTGTGATCTTGGTATGGTATGATTGTTATTGCTGAATTTTTGCCGTATCTTGATGCTTGTGAGTTGCATGGTTGTTTTTCAAAATATCAAAAGTGAGTTTTAAATTGACTGACCTTGGACATGGTGAAATTATTGTGAACTAATGATGGGAGAGCCAACACTAACACATTTGAGGATTTTAACTCTAAATAATTGTAAGGTCTTGAGTAACTTTAGTTGTTTTTGATTAGTTTACTTTAATTTTTGTAGTAAATGCTGAGATGTAGGAGAATAAAAAATAAAGGAAGAAAAGAGGCTGAAAAGTGAATCAAAATAAAGGACAAGTATGGCTAACGACATTCATGATAAGTCGTCAGCCTGGTGATAAGCTGTCAAGGATGCCGTCAGCCTTAAACAGAGAATGAGAGTTGAAGACATTTTTGTGATGACATTCATGATAAGCTATTAGGTTAGTGATAAGGCGTCAACGTCGTCGTCAGCCTTAGATAGCATAAGCCAAAAGTGCAGAGGAGCTGACAACATCCGTGATAAGCCATCAGACTCCTGATAAGCTGTCACGGATGTCGTTGTCTATTCTGAGGAAAAGGTACAACTTTAATTTTATTTCCTTACTTAGGGTGAACTATTTAAAGCTTTTTTCTTAGGGTTTTTTGGGGGAATTGATTCATCATTATCATTATTCTAAAGAGAGTTCAATACTTTGAGTCTTGGAGAATATTTTCTGATATTTCTTTCTCTATCTTTTTGAATTCGAACAATACAACTATTTTGGGGATTTTCCTTTGTGATCTAGTCTATAATTCACGAAGTATTATTCATCTCTGTAAGTTAATCTTCTCAGGTATGAATTCAATTATGTGTTTCGTTCTTTGCATCATGAGTGGCTAAACTCCGTTAACCTGAATTATGGGATCTAGGGTTAGGTCGGGATGAGGTGCTAAATACTCAAGATTTAATATGTGTTAGGATTTCTTGATAATTTGAAAGTTTGAATTAACGTCTGTTGGTTGCAAATAGTAGACACACCTGCTTTGATTTGCTTGAGAAAGAAATCAAATATATTAGGAAGTGAATTATCAACAGGGACTCAGAAATACTTCGTTTAATAATCAGCGTTGTAACAAGGTTGATTAACTTGAGGTGAAATTTGGCAGTGAATAGTGATTTCCTAAGTACGAGAGAATTAGGAAATTAGACGCTTAAATAGGTCGAGAGATATTTGAGCATATCATTGATAAAGATAGCTTGTTATCCTAGCCACCGTGAGAAACTTGAGTCACCTTTAACATCTGTCATGTACCGTAAGCCCTAGTGAACATAATTCTGATTATTTCATAAAATCTTGATAACAAACATCGAAATTAAAGTGACAAACAATTATTTGTGAAACTTCAACCCCCATTTCAAGAAATATTAAACTATCAGTGAATTAAATCGCAAGAGACTTGAGATTACACCATATTCCCTGTAGGATTCGACCCCAACCTAGTTGGGTTTTATATTGACAACGATCGCTTACACCCATTAAAGAGTGTAGTTTGAGCGTTATCAAAAATGGCACTGTTGTCGGGGAATACGATTGTAAACTGAAAGTTGTGTGCACTAATTGACTATTAGTTAGGTTTCCTAGATTTATGTTTATTTGTTGTTTTCTTTTATTGCAGGTTCCTTGTTATTTATGCCAAAACGGAGAACCATTATTACAAATTAATCCGGAACCTCAGCTGATCGGGAGATGGCAGAACAACAAGAGGTTGATAGATTGGCAGCCTTGGCCAGGGCTTAGGTGAACGTACAGGACCAAGGTTAACAAGTATGTCATCCGAACCCTGATGATGAAGACTTGGGTGATGAGGAATTGCTGAATCCTCAAAACCCAAGGCGAGCTGAGCAAATTGCTGCACCAATGTAGATAAATTTCAATAGAAACCATCCAGTCAGACAAAGGTATGGTCAACAGCCTGTCCATTACGCGGTTGATGAAGATGAAAAAGGAATGGATGGAGCAGGTGCAACGGGTGCTATCATTCCTCTACCGTTGGCACCTGGTGTAATATTCAGCATAACAAGTACTATGATTCAACTCCTGAATCTGAAGGGGTTGTTTGGAGGCTTGCCTGGTGATGATCCAAACAAGCACTTAGTGAAATTTATCACTGTTTGCAAATCTTTTGATAATCTGGGAGTGAGCCAGAATGCGATCCGATTGAGATTGTTTCCATTGTATCTGTCTGGGGAGGCAACAATGTGGTTAAATGAGCTGGAACCCAATTCTATAACCAACTAGAGACAGTTGAAAGAGGCATTCCTAGAATAGTTCTTTCCACCCTCCAGGAGGGTACAGTTGAGGGATAAAATCAGTAACTTCAAGCAGCTCCCGACTAAAGCATTGCATGAAACTTGGAAGAGATTCAACAAAAAAATGGTACAATTTCTGAACCACAACATAACGGACTTTCACTAGATGGAGACTTTGTACTGGGCTTTTAACTCTGTGACAAAGACAATTGTAGATAATGCTGCAAGTGGTTTATTCATTGACCTTTTTTTTCAAGATGCTTCAGACATGCTGAATAGAATGATCAAATAGAGTCAAGCTTGGCATACCAGGTATTCTGTGGCAGCTAGCCCGACTATTTTTGGTGGTATGACTGTAGAGCAGCATAGAAGGGATGAGGAGAGAGACCAAGACATGGCCCACTTAAAGATTCAGATGGACTTGCTGACCAAGCACTTACTGTCAGGCAAAACTGAAAAGGTTAAGGCTATGGAATCTTAGTGTACTGTTGCTATTAATGCAGATGAGGAGGAAAATTATGTTAATAATCAGAATTTTTATGACAAGCCTAATTATAAAGATAGGGAGCAAGGAAACTGGAGAAGCAATAATGATAGAAGTGGTTTGTATGTTCCTCCTGGAAGTCAGGACGTTGCACCAACTAGATCTAGCAAGATGTCCATAGAGGACATGATAAAAAAATTATTGAAGGGAGTTGAGGCTACCATCTTGGGGGTAACCACTATGAAGAGTGAATTCTCTACCCTGAGTCAGTTGGTTAGTTCACAATCCACTTCTATCAAGTAGTTGGAGCAGCAGATGAGCCAATTTTCCACAACACTGAACCAAAGAAAAAGTGGTACTAGTGATATGGTTTAGAATTCGTAGAATGATGGCTCATGTATGAAGATTACCACTAGGAGTGGTAAGATCTTACCTGGTCCTTTTGTAGGCAAATCTGTAGATAGTGAAATGGTTGTTGATGAATCCAAAGAAAGAAAACCAGTAAAGTCTAAGAAGCTGGATAGTTCTGTTGATGCTTTAGAGAAATAAAAAGTGAAGGAAGAGGAAGTGGTGTTGAAATCTATCCCAAGACAACCACCTCCCTTTCCTTAACGATTGAAGAAAAAGGATGATGATGAAAAATTCAGCAAATTCATGGACATGCTCAAGCAATTGAAAATTGATATGCCTTTGGTTGAGGCACTTGAGCAAATGCCAGTCTATGCGAAGTTCATGAAAGACCTTATAACCCAGAAATGGAAGTTTTGCCATTAGCCGGAGGACAATCTTCTCCATTGTGGCGCTATCTCTACAAGGTCTTTAGTACAGAGAAAGGCAGATCAAGGAGCGTTTACCATCCCGTGTACTATTGGCCCCCTAAAGTTCATAAAAGCACTATGTAATCTGGGAGCCATTATAAATTTAATGCCACTTGTTGTGTACAGAAATTGGGTTTAGGGGATCCTACCCCAACAATTATGTGGTTAGTAATGGCATTTAGATTTGTGAAGCGGCTTGTGGTCATACTGCATGATGTCTTGGTAAAGGTAGTTGATTTTGTTCTGCTTGCTAATTTTGTGGTCCTAGATTGTGAAGTGGATTTTGAAGTGACTATCATCTTGTGTATGCCATTACTTGCAACTGGGAGAGTGCTAGTATACATAGAGTTGAATGAGCTAAAGTTCAGGTTCAATGACAGAGAAGCATACTTCAAAATACATTCATCCATGACTCAGCAACATGAGATGAGTATTTTCTCAATCATTGACATCTTCTATGTGATGGTAAAGGGGTATCAACAGCTTGCCTGGGCAAAGTTTGAGTAGTCAAGACAAGCAAGTCGTGCCGCGATAGTAAATCAGGCACTATTAGGAGACAACCCAAATTTTTTATGTTTAATCAAGTGTTTTTACTTTTATAATTAGGATTTAGTACAGAGAAGGTCAAAAATAAGGAGTTCAGCTGAAAGGCTATGACGACATCTCTGATAAGCCATCACAACTTTGATAAGCTATCAGAAATATCATCAGATAGGCCAAACTTGAGGCAACCTCTGCTTAGGGGTGCCGACATTTGTGATAGGTTGTCATACTTATGATAAGCCATCATAAGTCGTCGTCAGCCCAAAGCCTTAAAAGCTAAATTCTAGGCCCAGTTTAAATCAAATCCGACCCGACCCAGCGTAGGAACCTTTTCAAATTTCTGCTAGTTTTAATTCTTTTCCTTTAGTTTATTTCTTTCCTTAGTTTATTTCCTACTCTTTGGAAAACACTTTACGAAACCAAGTTCCCTTGTGTGTGGGTTTGCAATTCACAATCAAGAGATTCTTCCTACTTCCTACTTCCTCTTGTGCGTGTAATCAGATTAAGGGCCCCCATCAGGTATACTCTAACTTTAACTCTTCTTTTCTTGTAGTAAGTGATTGATAGATGAAAAACTAAGTCCCCAAGATGCTTGAACCAATTTCAACTAGGAAAGAAGCTAAAAATTGCACCTAGGGTCTGCTGTGCAGGCCTAAGGTTTAAAAGGACAGCTCACACTCAGAATTTAAGTGGCTTTTGAGAAATAATGGGGACCAAAAATTGAGTTAAAATCAAAAGTAGGTTCTGATAAGAGCTGACAACATTGATGATAGGCTATCACAATTGTGACGGCTTATCAGGAATGTCATCAAAGGTTGACAAGAATGAAGTGGTTTCTATTTAGAGCTGACGACATTAGGGATAGGCTATCATAATTGTGACGGCTTATTAGGAATGTCATCAAAAGTTGTTAAAATTTTGAAGGTGCTGTCTAAGGTTGACGACAATTGTGATAAGTTATCACAGTCGTGACAGCTTATCAAGAATTGTCTTCACACCTGGAACCTGAAGCATGAATAAGCCTAAATGATTAATGTGTTTGTGTTTGTGCTCTTGTGGACTAACCAATGGTTTTTCTACTGCTACAGGAACCTTAAAATGGCACCAAAAAGACAGAGCCCCAAAGCACCAGAGAAAGCAACCAAAGAAAGTGTACGTCATAAGCTCATCAATGAGGAATCTAATTACGAGAAGGAGGAACCCCTGCTTCATAAAGAAAAAGAAGAAGCAGAGTCGAAAGAAACCTTCACCACCTCCACCTATTGAAGTAGAGGATAGTGATGATACTGAGACTATAACACCATCATAAAGTGAAGCTTCTGAACATACTGCCTCTGAGCAAGAGGGTTCTGAATAGCATGAGCCTGACCATGATAAATCTGAAGAAGAGGAATAGAAAGGGTCTGAGGATTCTGAGTCTGAGGGAACAGCATCTAGATCCCCGTTCATTGAACAACAAGATGATGAAGAGTATCCAACTCGGGGAACACTTATCAAATGTTAGAACCCCAAAATTTAAGATAATGCTAGGTGGTAAATTCCCAGGGAAGAAAGTATCTTCACCGCTAGGCTCTGCAGAACTGATGGAAGGAGTCCTAAGAGGCCAATTCAGGAAGAAAAAATAATTATCGCTAGAGGGTTGAGTAGGTACCCTAAAGTAAAATAGAAGTTCCAAGGGTATGGGTTGGGATGGACCACAAAACGAGGAGGTTCATTCTGCCTTACACTAGTTCAGGAGTTCTATATGAACTACCAGGCTTAGTTGGAAATATGTGCAGGCCAGGTGAAAAAGTAGCAGACCGGCCTCTGTTGGATAGAGTAAAGGTGAGGGGCGTAAGGGTTGATGTCTCAATCAGAACCATCAATAGTTTCTTGCATGGTCCCAACTTTACTTCTCAGGCCACTGTACTATCAATCTATGCTCGGATTAGGAATCAGGAGAAACAACATCAGTGGTTGGCAAACATCATAGCTGAAGAAGGACCAGCAGGGGTAACAAACCCAAATGAAAGAATTTGTAAGTCCTCTTTGACTCAAGAGGCAAAGTTTTAGTAGGGTATAATGCTTATCTGGCTGATTCCCACTGATGGAGACAACATTTTGGGTGATGACCCAGCTATTCTACAGGCGAGCATGGTGAAGATCATTTCCCTAAATTTTGGAGAAATCATTGCTGATGAGATAAAGATTAGAATATCGAGAACCAACACTGCTTACCCTTTCCCTTATCTTATTATAGAGTTGTGCCGAGCTGCTAATGTGCTAAAGATTACAGGGGCTGATGATCACATTCCTGCTCGAAAGACTCACAACCCCATACAGTATGAGGAAAATAATCCAGAATTGAGACTTGATAAAGGTACAAAGGTAGCAACAGACCCTCCAGCTACAGATGCCGGTGCAGTACCTCATGTGGAACTGTAAGATTTTGAGGTTGTGCGGCCAACTTCTTCAGCTTAGGTAGGATCAGTACCTGAAACTGAAGCCAGCCCTTCTATTCCTACAGCAGCAGCAGGCTTTGCATTTCATCCAGTTGATATCTAAAAAGTGGTTAAATAAGCTAAGTGGTGTGAAGTACAGCTATATGCTTTTGCCAAATAGTTTGCTGCTGCAGTGGACAGGAGAATCAAGATTTTCCTTGAGCCTTTTATGACTTTACCTGAGTGGGTTTCAGATTTAGAGAACTGATTCGATGCGCAGGCAAAATAAATTCAGGGGTTGATCTTGCTAGATTCAGAGCAGCATTGGACAAGGTTAAGGAAAATGTTAGGATGTTGCAGTAACACCAATTTATAATGACAACAGGTCAGGCCATGCATGAATCTAAGGAAGAATTTTCAATGCTTGACCTCACTGGAGACTCACCAAAGAAAAAGAAAAAGAAAAGAGAAAGAGAGAGATGCCCGACAGTGATGAAGAGTGAAAAATAGAGAAGAGGGTAAGAAAGAAGAAGGAAAAGAAAAAGATGAAAAGGGCAGAAATTGAGTCGTTAGTTGATAATGAGAAATGGAAGGCAGTCATTCGAGCTAGGGTTGCAGGTGCCTCATCTAGCAGGGCTCTAGCTACTGCAAATCTAGATGCTCCCGATGGAGAGAAGACAACAGATGATGCAGTAGCAGGGTCGGAGACTCAGGATCCATGTGCTTGATTGCCTTCAAGTATATCCTAACTCTTAAAGCAGTTTATTTTTTATTTTAAGTTGAGAGTGTAGGGTAGGTTGTTGTTGTAGCATATTTGTAGATAATTAGGAGTAATACAAGTACTTGAGGCAGTTATCTTGTTTTGTGATTTTTTAGTACCTCTCCATTGGTCTGACATATTGTCTACTGTGTGAATTGCATCCATTTGTGACCACTGTGCATCTTTTTGTGGAATTCGTCTGGCAACTGAATAACCTTTGTTAAACAAGTACATAAACCGGATAAGTAGTGATATGCAAGATACTTGTGTACCATGTGTATGTAAGGTCTTACTCAGTTTCCGTTGTGTGTTGAATCTAGAACTTACCCGGTTAGTCTTGCCATGGTTATAGGATAGGAGTTAGGAAAGGATCATAGGCTGTTTTTGATAATTAGTCCACTTTTAGCCTAAATGACCTTCCCAACAAGAATAATAGCCTTTGATCCCTGTTAGACCCTAATTAGCCTATTTCTTTCTATGATACCTCTCACCTTTCTGTTTACCTCACAATGAACCTATTTGGGCCCTGGTCCTTCTTGGACACTATGCACCTTAACTTAGGAAAACAGCGTAAGTTGAAGGTGGCTATCATAGGGGTGCGTGATACAAAATGAGTATGAAGAAAGGAAGAATAAAAAAAAGAACAAAATGTTAGGTGCAGTGAAAAAGGAATAAGAAATGAGAAAGTTGTGTAAAAGATGATAAAAATATAATATGATAATTGAAAAGATCGTATCCATCTTGAGCATATGTGATCAATAAAAGAGAGGAAGAAAAAAAGGTTAAGAGTTGAAAGCCCTAGAGTTTAGTGTAGTGTCAAGGAGGCATAGTCACTCTAAAATATCCATGAATACCATACCAGTTCCCGGCCTATGTTACAAGCTTAAGAAAAGCCCTAGAGTGATCCTAACTGACCTGTCTGAAAACTTGGGTACAGACTATAAGGGTAAGCCTATGGCATTTGGCATGCAATGTTTGGAACTTCATTCTGAGAGTGAGTCTTGTTTTATCACTCTGTTTATGTATTTGAATTCTGATATGAGTGAAAAAAGGATTTCTTTGTTGTGAGGGCACACTGTGTATGTTGCTAGTCATTGACTTGTTAGATAATTGTGATCTTGGTATGGCATGGTTTTTATTGCTGAATTTTTGTCGTATCTTGATTCTTGTGAGTTGTATGGTTATTTTTCAAAACATCAACAGTGAGCTTTAAAATTGACTGACCTTGGAGATGGTGAATGTATTTTGAACTAGTATGAGTAGTTAGCTGCCAAATTGTACTTTTTATTCTCTTAGTCATGTTATGGTTACTTGAGGACAAGCAATTGTTTAAGTTGAGGGTGTTGATGTGTGATCCTACACTAACACGTTTGAGGCTTTTAACTCTAAATAATTGTAAGGTCTTGAGAAACTTTAGTTGTTTTTTATTAGTTTACTTTGATTTTTGAAGTAAATGTTGAGATGTAGGAGAACCAAAAATAATGGAAGCAAAAAGGCTGAAAAGTGAAGAAAAATAAAGGACAAGTGTTGCTAAAGACGTTCATGATAAGTCGTCAGCCTGGTGATAGCTGTCAAGGATGTCGTCAGCCTTAAATAGAGAATAGGAGTTGAAGACATTTTTATGATGACGTTCGTGATAAATCATCAGGTTGGTGATAAGGTTTCAACGCCGTCGTCAGACTTACACAGCAGGAGCCAAAAGTGCAAAGGAGCTGACGACATCCATGATAAGTCGTCAGACTCCTGATAATCTGTCGTGGATGTCGTTGTCTATTTTGAGAAAAAGCTGTAACTTTAATTTTATTTCTTTATTTAGGTTGAACTATTTAAAGCTTTGTTTTAGGGTTTTTTGGGGGGATTGATTCATCATCATCATTATCCTAAAGAGAGTTCAATACTTTGAGTCATGGAGAATATTTTCCAATATTTCGTTCTCTATTTTTTCGAATTCGAACAATACAACTATTTTGGGGATTTTCCTTTGTGATCTAATCTATGATTCACTAAGTATTATTCATCTTTGTAAGTTAATCTTCTCAATTATGAATTCAATTATGTGTTTCATTGTTTGCATCATGAGTGGCTAAACTCTGTTAACCTAAATTATGGGATCTAGGGTTTGGTTGGGATGAGGTGCTAAATACTCAAGATTCAATAGGTGTTAGGATTTCTCAATAATTTGGAAGTTTTAATTAACGTCTGTTGGTTGTAAACAGTAGACACACCTGCTTTGATTTGCTTAAGAAAGAAATTAAATTTAGTAGGAAGTGAATTATCAACAGGGACTCAAAAATACTTTGTTTAATTTGTGCTCGATTTTGTTAGGTATAGGGGGTGATCTCCAGTCCACATGGGACTTGCGATACCCGTCATGGTCAGGCCCTGGTTTGGGTCGTGACAAAGGTGGTATCAGATCCTAGGTTTGGTGGCATTGGGTGTCTAATAAAGCTATGTTGAGTAGAGTCTTTTTTATGGGTGTGTATTGTACCATACTTATAAGGGAAAGGATACGACATATTTAGGAATATTTCCCTTTCTTGTTGCTCTGTTTCAAGCCATAGAGTCTAAGGTCTTGAATCTCTCTAATTTTTGTTTGTTTGATTTTCAAATCATGCCTCCCTGACAATCTGAAGCTCATGTAAACTCCTCTGTCATACTTGAGGACAATGATTAAGGTACACACCCTACTTATAAGGTACTTATTGGTCTAGGAGTCTAGTTCCTGATTTCCCTCTTAGAGTTCTACCGATCCCCTCTAGTCTTTCTTAAGCTCCTCAGGCTGATGTATCAAATATGGAATTTCGTAAGTCTATTCATATGTTGGCTTAGTTGGTAGCTTCTCAGTCTAATCATGTAGCTTTAATTACTCCATCCTCTGAGGCCACAAGAGTTGGACAGTTTATGAGGCTGAACCCTCCTATGTTCACTACTAGTCTTAAGGATGAGGTGGGTCCTTAAGGTTTTATTGATGAGATAGAGAAAATCTCTTACATTATGCCTGCTACTAATGTGGAAGGTGTAGAGTTTAATGCCTATTAACTAAAAGATCTAGCATACTAGTGTTATGAGGAATGGGAATAGTCCAGGAGAGATGATGTTGAATCTGCATAGTAGGATAATTTCTCTAGTGCTTTTCTAGACCGCTTGCTTCCCCGAAAGTTGAGGGAGGGAAAAGTGGAAGAGTTTGTTAATCTAAAGCAAGGAAGGATGAAGGTCAAGGAGTATACCTAGAAATTCCATCAGTTATCCTGGTATGCTTCCAAGTTAGTGTCTAGCATAAAGTCTACAATAAGGAAATTTGCTTCTAGATTGTCCCGTGAATTGATTCTAGAAATTAAGGTTGCCTTGTTGAACAAGGATATGTACATCTCCAGATTGGTTGTGTATATGCAGCAGGTCAAGAAAGAGAAGAAGAAGAAGAAGAAGAAGAAAAAGAAGGCTAAATTTGGGGAGAGGCTAAATAAAATATTTAGATTTTTTTATTAGGGCAGAGGTTATCAGTAGGGTGGTAGAGAAGGTGGGAATTGTTCTAAGAAGAAGTGGGGGAGTTTTGGTTCCTACTCCATTGTTAGTTCCTCTTATCTAAATCCATCGGGTGATCATCATTCTCAACATGATAGTGGATTTAAGGCACAGGGTACATAATCTCAGATTGGTGGGGCTCAGTCTGCTCTATCGTATCCTTCTTATAGATTCTGTGGGCAGGTGCACCATGCATTTTGTGAAAAATGGAGGATAGGTATTTTAAATATGGTCAGAGTGGTCACTTACAAAGGGATTAACCTTCTAAGGTTTCTTTGGAGACAACTAAGATTTATGTTACCACTTTATCAGCTCCTACACCAAAGGGCGTTGCTTCTGTTTCTAGTACCAATATTGACTAAAATCGCTTGTATACTCTTTCTAACCGCCAGTACTCTGAGGCATAATCTAATGTTGTCACCGGTATGTTACGACTCTTTTCTCATGATATGATTGCTTGCTTGATCTGGGGTCTACTCTTTCTTATGTGACCCCATTTATGGTTGTACATTTTGGTTTTGGTCTCGAACATATCCCTGATACCTTTTCTGTTTCTACCCTAGTAGGTGACTCTGTGGTTGATAGGAGAATCTATAAGGTTGTGTGATACCTATGGGTTATTGGGAGACTTTGGTAGATCTGTTTGAATTAGACATGGCTGATTTTGATGTAATATTAGGGATGGATTGGTTGTACTCATGCTATGCCTTTTTAGATTATCAAACCTATAAGGTCATCTTTAAATTCCTGAATGAGTTGGTCATTGAGTGGGAAAGGGGCTCTATAGTACCTAAGGGGAAGTTCATATCTTATCTTAAAGCCCAAAAGTTTATCTCCAAGGGATTTCTTTATCATTTGGTCCAAGTTAAAGACTTAAACTCAGAGGATCCTTCATTGACATCCGTTCCCATAGTTAGTAAATTTCCTAAGTTTTTTCCTGATGATATTCCTGGTGTCCTCCTGATAACGAGATTAATTTGGGGATTGACCTTGTTCCGGATACTAGTCCTATCTCCAATCCTCTATATAGAATAGCTCCAGCTAAGTTGAAGGAGTTTAAGGGGCAGTTGAAAGACCTCCTTGACAAGGGTTTTATCCGTCCTAGTATGTCTCTATAGGGTTCTCCTATTTTTTTATGCGTAAGAAGGATGGTTCCCTTTGAATGTTCAATAATTATTGTCAATTGAATAAGGTTATAGTGAAGAATAAGTGTCATTTCCCTTAGATTGATGATTTATTTGACCAGCTTTAGGGTGATAGATGTTTCTCTAAGATTGATCTTAGGTTCGGTTGTCATCAGCTAAGGATTTGGGATGTAGATATTCCTAAGACTGCCTTTCGAACCCAGTATGGTCATTATGAGTTCTTAGTCATGTCATTTCTAGTCAAGGAATCATGGTAGATCCACTGAAAGTTGCAGTGGTTAGAAGTGGCATAGGCCCACGACTTTAACCGATATTTGAAGCTTCTTGGGTTTAGCCTATTACTATAGGAGATTTGTGGATAATTTCTCTATGATAGCTGCCTCATTGATTAAATTGACCCAGAAGAAGGTAAAATTGTTGTGGTCTAACATTATGAGGGTATTTTTGAGAAGCTCAAAGATAAGTTGACTTCAGCTCCGGTCTTAACTCCTGTGTGCGAGATGGTCGTGTATTGATGCAATATGGTAGGGTGGTGGCCTATGCTTCTAGGCAGTTGAAAACTTATGAGAAGAATTACCCAACTCTTGACTTGGAGTTTTTGGCTATGGTATTTGTATTAAAGATATGGCATCACTATTTGTATGGAATCCATGTGAATATCTTTTCT
This sequence comes from Capsicum annuum, assembly GCF_002878395.1. Taxonomy (NCBI): domain Eukaryota; kingdom Viridiplantae; phylum Streptophyta; class Magnoliopsida; order Solanales; family Solanaceae; genus Capsicum; species Capsicum annuum. The sequence goes on from NC_061116.1 coordinate 32,347,809, forward strand.
GATCATAAGAGTCTGCAATATGTGTTCACCTAGAAATAGTTGAATCTCAGGCAGAGAAGGTGGCTTGAGTTGTTAAAATACTATGACATGAGTCTTTACTATCACCCAGATAAGGCTAATATGGTTGATGATGCTCTTAGCAGGTTATCCATAGGGAGTATAGCCCATGTGAACGATGATAAGTAGGAGTTTGTGAAAGATATTCACCATTTGGCATCTTGGGAGCTCATCTCTTGGAATCCAAGGATGGTGGTGTATTTGTGCAAGAATTGGCGAAGTCATCTCATATTGTTGAGATAAAAGAGAAGCATGTATTGCATCCTATCTTAATGATGATTAAGAAAGATATGAGTCAGCAAAAGGTTGTAGCTTTTGAGATTGATGGCGATGGTATCTTAAGGTACCAAGGCAGATTATGTGTTCCTGATATAGATGGGTTGAAAGAGAGGATCTTGGTTGAGGCTCATGAGTTGTATTTTGTCTTTCCTCTCAGTCCAAAAAAAATGTATCATGATCTTAAGGTGATTTATTAGTGTAATAATATGAAGCGAGATGTGGCCTATTTTGTTGCTAAATGCATGTGTGTCAACAAGTGAAGGTTGAGCACATGAGGCCTGGTGGGTTGACTCAAGAGATTGAGTTGCCTGTGTGGAAGAGGGAGATAATTAATATAGATTTTTTTACCTATCTTCCTCGGTCTTGGAATCAGTTTGATATAATTTAGGTCATCATGGATAGAATGACTAAATCTGATCATTTTTTGCTAGTGAAGACTAATTTTTTGACAGAGGATTATGCTAGGTTGTTCCTACAAGAGATTGTGAAGTTGTATGTGGAGCTTGTTTCTATCATGCTCAATCATGGTACTAAGTTCTCATCATATTTCTTACATTCATTTCAGAGAGGTTTGGGAACTAAAGTGACCCTTAGTACTTCTTTCCATCCGCATCGGATGGGCATGTGGGAAGGACTATTGAGACATTGAAAGATATATTATAGGCTTGTATGATTGACTATGGTGGTAGCAGGGTTGATCATTTGCCGCTTATAGAGTTTGTGTATAATAATAGATACCACTCTAGTATTGGGTTGATCAAGGTTAGTGAGGCAAAGATGTTTGGCCCAGATTTGGTTCACCAAGCTATGGAAAAGGTGAAGGTGATTTGAGATAGGCTTAAGCTACCCAAAGTCGCCAAAAGTCTTATACAGATATAAGGCATAGGAATTTAGAGTTTAAGGTTGGCAATCGGGTGTTCTTAAGGGTGTATCCCAGGAAGAGAGCAATGCGGTTTAGGGAAAAAAAGGTCATTCCCCGGTATGTTGGACTGTACTTGATTTGGAAGAGGGTTGGTAATATTGCGTATGAATTGGAGTTGCCTTCCTTTTTGAGCTTCGTTCACCCAGTGTTCCATGTGTCAATATCGAGGAAGTGTATGGGTAATCTGTCATGGATTATGCCTATCAAGGATATTAGTGTTTCGGATTCCTTATCGTATGAAAAAGTCCCAGTTTAAATTTTTGATCGGCAAGTTTGTCGCTTGCAGACAAAAGACATAGCTTCGGTAAAGGTTTTACGGAGGAACTACAAGGTTGAAGAGGCTATTTGGGAAGCCAAATAGGACATGAAGTCCAAGTATCCATTCTTGTTGTCACTTTGGATAATCATGCATAAGGTATGTGTTATTCTTAACATCTTTTTTATGTCTTTGTTAAAGGAAAGTGGTAAATTCCTTGGTATTCTTATTTCATATCATAAAGGTAAAAGTAGGCGAATATAGAGTCAAATTATGCTAATTGCTGCCTTGTCCCGTTATTAGAGGTCGAATGATCCAAGTGGAGGTGAATTGAAACACCATGGATTTTTGGCCCTTGAAAATTTCTTGAGCTCTGGGCTTATTGCCCGAGTTATGACTGGAACCCAGAGTCATTGAGTGTCTTGATGACTCATTAGGTTAAGTCATACCCAGACAAGTGAGTTTGAGGCTTGATTTGGCTTTGTGTATGAGTGGATCACTAAGAGATGTAAGGATATGTTATGAGTCGTAGGTTCAAATCATAAGATGTCTAGTGTTTGATTCATTTGGGTTCTGTGTTGCTCACGAATAGGACACTACGAGTTATAACATTATGTTATGAGTTAGTGAATTGAGTCATAAGGTGGGCAGTGTAAGGGGATCCTAGAAAATGTCTTGGGTATGACTCATGGTCACGAGTCATAAGTTATGGGTATGAGTCAAGGTATCGACTCGTAACCAACCAAATATGATGCATTTTAGCTTTTAAGTTGAGGGCATTCTAGACATTCCCCTTCTTAACCAAATAGAACCCCGTGACTTATAACTTCTTTTAAGGTGTCATTATCTCTCAGAAATATCTAAATAATTCTTCAATTACTCCCCAAAACTTCAAGGTCAAGAACACTTAGGGTTTTTATCAAGCTAATAAATTAGGGCTCTCAGGGGTGGTTTCTCTCCATACTTGGTGTTTAAGGCATGTTACTCTTCCCTCGTTGTTAATTTTGCAAGAACTTATGATTTAACAAATGTTCATAATGTTATTGTCTTGGCTTTGAAAACAAAGGTTGGGGGTTTTGAATGTTATGATTTGAATAATATTTCTCATGGTTTATATTTATGATTGTCATGCTTTTGATATGGTTTTGAACTCATGGGTGCATGGGTATGGTGAATGTACTAGGGAATCGTGATTTTTCCTAAACTTGTACCTTTTGAAGTGGTTATAACCCCAACCCCTTAATAAGAAATTGGTTTAGTTATGAGAATTATGGGAATTTGTAAAATTGAACTCGTCTTGAACTATTACATGACATAAAGAAGTATTTGAAATATAATGGTATGATTTATGAACAAAGGAAATCGGTGTTCCCCTATGTGTATTAATGAACAAAGGGAGTTATTCACTCTAAGTTAATGGAAATTATTTTGGCATGATGTCTTACCTTGCAAGTGTATTGGTATGATGGTACCAATAGTGCATACCCTAATGTGGAATGTGGTTAAATTAATGGGAGCTATTTTTCTAATTGGACTCTAATAAGGGTTGCGTAGCTGAGTCGTGAAAGTGGATATCCAAATGACCAATAATAGAGACCGCATTTGCTGATGCAGGGTCAAAGTGACCAGGAAGGTTCGAGCCCCCTTTATTATTTCATAATTAGGAGGTTCGAGTCACCCATAAATCATTATATAATTGGGCGCTTAAGTCACATTGGTACATGTTGGAAGGTTCGAGTCCTACGTTTGCATATATATGAGATTATTCTCTATTCGCATGGCTACTAGGCCCGACTAGGGGGTGAGAGATGGGTCCCATATAGATGTGGGTTCTATTATATGACGGTTGAGCTACACAATCTAGGCTAAAGTTTTGAAAAACATGTTAAACCTTGTTCCCTAGCCTGGTATGTGATATATATACATATATGTGTGTGTGTATGTTTATGTATAAGGATTTGATTGTGTGTATTTGTATTTGAATGGTTTTTAAACTATTGATAATATTATTATGTTACCCATATTCTCGAGTTACATGCTAGTGTTCACCCCACCAACCATCTTCAGATGTTGTATCCCCATGCGATGTAGGAACTGGCCATACTTGTACTCCTCCTACACAGTGACTTGGATTCCAGATCAGCTAGCTAGTCAGACTGAAGTGGTGAGCTTCCATACTTTGTAAGACCCCATTTCATGTTTATGGTTTCCTTTATATTTTTACTATTTCTTTGGATTTGTTTTTTTTCTATGGTCGGGGGTATGTCCCAACCGGATATTCTTTTGTTCTAATTTGAGGCTTTGTTTGGATTACTATTGGCATGGGTGGTGTGGGTATTGGTGTTGGTATTGACATTGATACTAGTACTGGTTGGTTTTGGTTATAGATAAATCCTAATGTTTTTAAACTGATATTCTCTTATCTTGTTATATGTTTGAAATTCAGCCTACTTTGGGGTGTGGTGTGTTTGGTTTGGTTAGGTACAGGGGTGATCTTTGATCCATAGGGGACTTGAGATACCCATCATGACCAGGCCCTGGTTCAGGTAGTGACACATAAGGTGCCCAGTCTCAAGCTAGTGGAGCTCAATCAACCCTACATTATCCTACTTGTAAATTGTGTGGAGAGTTTCACTGTGGTTATTATTATGAGGGAAGCAACTTATGCTTCAACTGCGGTCATCTTGGACATATTCAAAGGAAATATCCTTCTACTAAAGTTTCCACCAGAGCTAATAAGGTTCGGTCACCACTTTTTTAGCTCTTGCACCAAAGGGCACCACTTCTGGTACCGGCACTAGCCAGAATCATCTCTATTAACTTGCTACTCATCAAGAGTCTGAGGTATCTCCTGATATTATTACTGGTATGTTAAAAATCTCATCTCCCGTGATGTTTACTGTTTCCTTAATCCGGATTCTACCCTATCCTATGTAACTTCTTATGTGGCTATGCATTTTGGTTTCGGTCCTGAAAATATTTTCAGCCCCTTCTCAATTCCTACTCTGATGGGTGATTCTATAGTTTCTTGAAATATCTATAGGGTTTGTGTGGTGTCCATCTTTCATAAGGAGACATTGTGTATCTGATAGAGCTTGATATGGTAGATTTTTATGTAATCCTAGGGATGGATTGGCTTCATTCGTGCTATGGATCCCTGGATTGTAGTACCCGAAGGGTTATTTTCCAATTTCCTAATGAACCAGTTATTGAATAGGGGGAAGTTCCTTATACCATAAGGGAGGTTCATTTCCTATCTTAGAGCTCTGAAATTAATTTTCTAAGGGTGCCTATACCATTTGATTCAGGTTAAGGATTCTAATCCTAAGGGTTCCTCTTTGCAATCTATCCCTGTGGTTAATGAGTTACTTGAAGTGTTTCTTGATGATCTTCTTTGAATTCCTCATGATAGGGAAATAGACTTTGAGATTGATCTTCCATCTGATATTCATCCCATTTCTAGTCCTTCTAATAGGATAGATTTGGTTGAATTGAAGGAGCTAAAGGAGCAATTAAAGTATTTTCTTGATAAGATTTCATGCATCCTAGTATTTCTTCGTGGGATGTTTTGGTGCTTTTCGTGCGTAAGAAAGATTGGTCTCTTCGGATGTGTATAGATTATTGGCATTTGATTAAGGTGATAATGAAGAATAAGTACTCTTTTTCTAGGATTTATGATCTTTTTGACTAGCTTCAGGGTGCTAGGTGTTTCTCTAAAATTGATCTCTGTTTGGTCTATCATCAGCTGAAAATTAGGAAGGTGGACATTCCCATGCTTTCCACACCCGGTATGGCCACTATGAGTTTATTTTTATGTCATTTGGGTTGACTAATGCTCCATATGTTTTCATGGATCTTTTGAAGTAGGTTTTCAGGCAGTTTCTGGACTTATTTGTGATAGTCTTCATTGATGACATATTGGTGTACTCTAAGAGTGAGGAGGATCACGCCAATAACCTCCGAATTATATTGTAGACTCTTAAGGATTAGAAGTTGTATGTGAAATTTTCTAAGCGCGAGTTTTAGTTAAATGTTGTGACTTTTCTTAGGCATGTTGTTTTAGTGAGAGGATCAAGGTGGATCAACAGAAGGTTGAAGTAGTAAGAGGTGGCATAGACCCATGACTTCAATTATCATTAGAAGCATCTTGGGCTTAGCTGGGTGTTATAGGAGATTTATGAGAGTTTCTCTTCTATTGTTGCTCCGCTGAAAAAGTTGACTAAAAAAAAGGCGAAGTTATGGCGGTACAATGCTTGTAAAGGTAGTTCTAGGAAGTTAAAGAATAAGTTGACTTCTGCTCTAATTTTGACCCTGCCCGACGGTACTGAAGTGGTTTGTTGTATATTGTGATGCGTCCCGTGTGGGACTGGGTTGTGTCTTGATTTAGCATGGTAAGGCTGTGGCTTATGATTTTAGGCATCTTAAGGTTCATGAGAGGAACTATCTGACTCGCGACTTAGAATAGCAGCTATGATTTTATCTTTCAAGATTTGGCACCATTATTTGCATGGGGTACATGTGGATATCTATCAGATCATAAAAACTAGCAATATGTGTACACTCAAAAGGAATTGAATCTCAAGCAAAGGCGGTGGCTCGAGTTACTCAAGGGTTATGAAATGAGTTTGCACTACCATCCAGGTAAAGCTAATGCTGTTTCTGATTCTCTTAGCAGGTTGTTTATGGGAAGCTTATCTCATGTGAATGAGGAAAAAAGGGGGTTGGTGAAAGATATTCACTAGTTGGCTAATTTAGGAGTTCGTCTCTTGGACTCCAAAGAAGGGGGAGTTATTATTCAAAAGGTGGTTAAATCATATCTTGGTGCTGAGGTAAAGCACAAAAAGGCCTTAGATCCCATGCTTATGCAAATTAAGAAATATGTTGGTCAGCAAAAGGTTATGGCATTCGAGATTGGGGGATATGGTATCTTAAGGTATCAAGGCAGCTTATGTGTTCTTGATATTGAGGGGCTGTGATAAAGGATTTTGACTGGGGCTCATGAGTCTAGATATACAGTTCATCAAGGTTTAGCGAAGATGTACCATGAATTGAAGGAGATCCATTAGTGGAACAATATGAAGAAAAATATGGAAAATTTTATAGCTAAGTGTATTATTTGTCAGCAAGTAAAGGTAGAGTACTTGAGGCCTGGTGGCATGTATCAAAAGATAGACTTGCCTATGTGTATGTGGGATATGATCAATATGGATTTCATTACAGGTCTATCGCGGTCTTAGAATTAGTACGACTCAATTAGGGTTATTATGGATAGGATGACTAAGTCTACTCACTTCTTGCCTGTGACAACTAACTATTATAGTAAGGATTATGATAATTTGTTTATTCAAGAGGATATCAAGTTGCAAGGAGCACCAGTGTCCGTTATTTTGTATTGAGGTACGCAATTCTCTTTTCACTTTTGGCATTTGTTTCAGAAGGGATTGATCGCTAAGGTGAACCTTAGCACCACTTTCCACTGTCAAACGGATGAGTAAGCAAAATGGGATATTCAGACTCTAGAGGATATGCTAAGGGCCTATGTGATTGATTTTAGAGGTATTTGGGTGAGTTTGCATACAATAATAGTTATCATTCAAGTATCCAGATTGCTCTTTTGAGGCTCTCTATGGTAGAAGGTGTAGGTCTTCTATTGGATGGTTTAAGGTAGGTGCGACTAGGTTGTTTGGGCCTGACTTGGTTCATCAAGCCAAAGAGAATATGAAGGTTATTAGAGAAAGACTTAAGACTACTCAGAGTCGCCAAAAGTCTTATACGGATATGAGGAGAAAGGAGTTGGAGTTTGAAGTAAATAATTAGGTATTCTTAAAGTTGTCTCCTATGAAAGGAGTTATGAGTTTTGGAAAGAAGGGGAAGCTTAGTCCCCATTATATTAGTCCCTACTAGATTTTGCGAAGAGTTGGGAATGTTATTGATGAGTTGGATTTACCTGCGATCTTGGGATCTATTCACCCTATTTTTCATATGTCAACATTGAAAAAGTGTGTGTGTGTGATCCTTTTTTAATTGTTCCTGTGGGGAATATTGGTGTTTCGTATTCCTTTCATATGATAAAGTCTCGGTAAAGATATTGTTTAGGAAATTCCATAGGTTGAGGACTAAGAATATAGCTTTGATAAAGGTGCTTTGGATAAATGAGAAGGTGGAAGAAGCTATATGGGAGCTGAAGATGATATGAAGGATAAATACCCGTTCTTGTTCCCCGAATTAGATGAAGATCCTTAAGGTATGAGATTTTTTCTTCCTTATTGCTTTTTAAATTTGCTCTTGATTTATGGTTGCATTTTGTCTTATATCGAGCTAAGGACACCCATAACTTCTCATTTGGGGACGAATGATCTAAGGGGGTGTAACACCCCGCATTTTTGGGCTAGAATTCAAATCGTCGTTCCTATGTGTATAAGCTTTAATCTAATGATTCCTATGTAAATATAAGTTTCATGATCATTGTCCGTGTGTAAAGAGTGATCTTGAGGTGAAAAATGTTCGTAGGAAATACTTAGACCAAAGTTGAGCTAAGAGTTTAGATTCGACCAAATTTTGCTATTCAATTCTTCTAGGGTCAACTTTGAATGTATATAACTTCTGAAATATATGGAATTTTGGAGCTAAAAACCCACCAAATTATAAATAATTGAGTCCTCTTTCCAATGCATCTGATTTTGACTTAATATGATACCCAAGAGAAAAGTTATGAGCATTTTTGTGAGGAACTAGTGAGGGTCCATGATTTCAACGTGGCAGGGAACTTAGACTCTACATTTTGCAGCATGACACAGACCTTAGGCTCCGCATTTTGTGGTGTGACATGGACCTTAGGCTTCGTGTTTTGCAGTGTGACATGGACCTTGTTCCTGAATGGTAAAACACGGGTTTCTCTTTCATTTTTAAAGGGTAGACAAGTCATTTAAACCCTAAATCATCCTAAACTATCGTATGACTAGTATAAACATAATTTTTATCACTCCATAACCCCAAAATACACCAATTACAAAATCCCTCTTCTCCCAAATCCTCAAGAACACCAAATAAGGGTTCTTTTTTAAGAATTCAACTTCCAAGGATTCAAATTCATGCTTTCCTTCAAGAAGTCAAAAAATTCAGCTATATTAGTATTCAATGAGGATCTCCTTTCATTCTCATGTCCAAGTTACGATTTATTCAAGAATTTATGAATTCCATGATCTGGGGTTTTATCCAATTGTTATTCTAAGCTTAAATTCAATTCTCCATGATATGATTTTCACTCAAAAGAATATTTTAATGATTATTCATGAATTCTTAGATGAATAATATAGAGTTCATTCTATCCTCATGTCTATGTATGATTTGCGTGTTATTATTTTGAATTTAAAGCATATGATCAAGTTATGAATGATATATCCATGTTTTCAAGATTTCTCAATCCTCAAGTTTAATTTCCCTTTTGTTTTAGGGTAACATGAATAAGGTCAACTACCGTCAACTTAATAAGGTCACGGTTAAGAAAAAGTATCCTCTTCCCAGGACCAATGACTTGTTTGATCAACTTCAGGGTGCTAGTTATTTCTCTAAGATAGACCTCAAATCCGGCTACTATCAGCTCAGAGTTAGAGAATGTGACATTCTAAAAACAACTTTCTGTACTCGGTATGGTCATTTTGAATTTTTAGTTATGTCCTTTGGTCTTACCAATGCCCCACAAGCTTTCATGGACTTGATGAACCATGTGTTCAAGAAGTACTTAGACATGTTCATCATAGTCTTCATAGATGATATCCTAGTCTATTCTTGCAGTGAGTGAGCTCATGCAGACCATCTCAGAACTGTACTTCAGACTCTCAGAGATCATCAGCTATTCGCCAAATTCAGTAAGTGCGATTTTTGGCTAAGGTCAGTAGCATTCCTTGATCATATCATTTCCGGTGATAGCGTTAGAGTAGATCCTTAAAATACCGAAGCGGTAAGAAACTGGCCTTACCTTATCTCTCTATCAGATATCAGGAGTTTCCTGGGTTTGGCTGGCTATTATAGATGGCTTGTTGAGGGATTTTATTCTATTGAATTTTGTATGCCCAGATTGACTCAGAAGAAAGTTAAGTTTCAGTGGTCAGATCCTTGCAAGAAGAGTTTTCAGGAGTTAAAGACTCAACTCACCTCAGCTTTAGTTCTAGCTCTTCCAGATGGTTTAGATGGGTTCGTAGTGTATTGTGATGCATCCAGAGTAGGTTTGGGTTGTGTCCTCATGCAATATGGTAAGGTCATAGCCTATGCCTCCAGACAGCTTAAGCTCCATGAGAAGAATTATCCTACTCATGATCTTAAGTTAGCAGTCGTAGTATTTGCCTTAAAGATTTAGAGGCATTACCTATACGGTGTTCATGTAGATGTGTTCACGGATGATAAGAGTCTTCAGTATGTCTTTTCTTAGAAAGATCTCAATTTTTATCAGAGAATGTGGTTAGAGCTCTTGAAAGATTATGACATGAGCATTCTCTATCATTCGGGCAAGGACAATATAGTGGATAACGCTCTCAGTAGACTATCTATGGGTAGTGTTGCTCATGTGGATGACAGTAAGAAGAAGTTAGCTTAGGAAGTCCATCATCTTGCCAGACTAGGCGTTCGCTTAGTCGATATAGATGAGGGTGATATATGGGTTCAGAGTAGTTTAGAATCATCTCTAGTTTCTGAGGTAAAAGAAAAGCAAGATAGAGATCCCAGCCTTGTCAAGTTGAAAAAGTCAATTCAGAATCAGAAAATAGAGGTTTTCTCCCAAGGGGGAGATGGTGTTCTGCGCTGTCAGGGTCGTCTCTTTGTTCCAGCTGTAAATGACTTAAGGTAGCGAATTCTTGCAGAAGAGCATGGTGCATACTACTCTATTCATCTAGGGGCCACAAAGATATACCAGGACTTACGGGAGATCTATTAGTTTTGTGGGATGAAGAGAGATGCTACAGAGTTTGTGGCTAAGTACTTTACATGTCAACAGGTTAAGATAGAGCATCAGAAGCCTAGTGGTCCTATGCAGGAGTTCAGTATTCCTACATGGATGTGGGAAGGAGTGAACATGGACTTTGTGATGGGTTTGCCTCGAACTCGTCATCAGCATGATTCAGTTTGGATCATTGTAGACAGAATAACCAAATCAGCCCATTTCCTTCCAGTTCATACCTCTTATTCAGCTGAGGATTACGCCAAACTTTACATCAGGGATTTAGACATATTACTCGGTGTTCTGCTATCTATTATCTCAGACAGAGGTACCTATTTCACCTCTTATTTCTGGAAAGCGTTCCAAAAGGGTCTTGGTACCCAAGTTCATCTTAGTACAGGTTTTTATCCTCAGATAGATAGTCAAGAAGAAAGGACCATTCAGACTTTAGAAGATATGCTAAGGGCGTGTACAATTGATTTCAAGGGTAGTTGGGATGACCACTTGCCTTTGGTTGAATTTGCATACAACAACAGCTATCATTCCAGTATTCTCATTGCTCCATTCGAAGCTCTCTACGGTAGGAGATGTAGATCTCTAATTAGTTGGTTTGAAGTGAGTGAGGCCTCAGTTATAGAGCCGGACTTGGTATTCGACACCTTATAGAAAGTTCAGTTAATCAGAGAAAGACTTCGGGCTTCTCAGAGCCGACATAAGTCTTATACAGATATTTGTAGAAAAGATCTCGAGTTTGAGATCAGTGATCATGTCTATCTAAAGATCTCTCCCATGAAGGGAGTGAAGAGATTCAGCAAGAAGAGAAAGCTCAGTCCCTGATATGTTGGTCCCTTCAAGATTCTAAGTCGTTTTGCCAAGGTAGCTTATGATATCGATTTACCTTCACATCTAGCCTCAGTTCATCCAGTCTTCTATGTCTCTTTACTCAAGAAATGTATAGGTGACCCAGCAGTTGTAGTCCCTATTCAGAGTATCGATGTTCAAAACAGCCTCTCTTATGAAGAGATTCCGGTCTAAATCCTAGACTATCAGACTAGTAGACTGAGGAACAAAGAAGTCCCTCTAGGTAAGGTTATTTTGCAAAATTAGTCCGTCAAGGTAATAACTCTCCTTAAGCTTACTCAGTTTCATGTTCTATGTTTATCACGAACTTGGTATTCAGTTTCATGTTCATGTTCCCATTATAAACTTGGTATCAAGTGCCATTGTATATTCAGTCATGCACTCATGTATCAGTCTAGTCATGTATTTATGCATCAGACATGCATTCTCATTGTGAGAATCTTAGTTCTTCAGAACACTCAGTTATGCATTCATGAATCAGTTATACATGCATCAGATATGCATGCTCTGTATATTATGTTCAGCTTTTCAGTCATGTCAGTTATGAGATTATGTTCTAGTTATTCATGTTCAGTTCATGTTTAGCTTATTATTTCCCCTCTAAGTCAGTCTCATTCGAGGATGAATGTTCTTAAGGGGGAGATATTGTAATACCCGTGCCTTTTTCCTAGCTTCAAATCATCTTAAGGATGTTAGAACTTGCTTTGGAATACGAATCAATTTTTGTACACAAGGTATTTTTAGTATTTTCACTTTTTTCACATAGTAAATTGAATTAGCTTTCCAACGATACCAATTTTGTCAAAATCCAACATCGGAGAAGAAAGTTATGGCTAAAATACAGAAAACGGTAAAAACGCCCAGATGCGATGGTGAGGCCGATGGACCATTGGACTAGCGACAGACCGTCACCTACAACCGTCGCAGCAAGGCAGTAAGAACTACCTTCTGCCTAGGAACGACGGACCGTCGCTCAGCCCGACACAAGGGAAACAGTGAGGCCACCTTCTGGATAAGGTGCGATGGTCAGGTTGACGGACCGTCGAACTTGTGACAAACCGTCGCCCAAGCCATCGTAGCCAAAATAGTAAAAGCCCATTCTGCCTAGAAGCGACGGTCAGGGCCGATGGACCGTCAACCCAGCGACAGACCATCGCACCCACCGTTGTAGGTCCCGTCCAATTTTTTTAAGTCGTTTTAATAGGGGTATTTTGGTCATTTACCACCCACCTATATATATACGCAATTATATCTGATTTCAGCCATTTGGTTCATTATTACTTCACAACCAATATTAGGGTTTCTCTCAAACATTAATCTCCAAGAACAAAATCCAACCTTCTTCAAGAACTAAGGGATTACCAATTCTTCAAGTTCAAGAACATCAAAAATCTTAACCCAGGTATGCATAGTGTTCATTCATGGACTTCTTTCGTCTATGAAGCCTAAGAATCCCTTTTCTAAATTCAAGTTGTAAATTTTCTTATGAAATTCATGATGTGGCTGCTTTGTTCATGTTGATAATGAGTAATTAAATTGTATTCCATGAATGAGTGCTAAATTCCATATGGGTTGATTTGTATAGGTATAGATTCATGAAATCCTATGACTAACCCCCTTAATGATTAAATTAGAATTGAATCATGACAGTTAAGTGTTGTATGATGTTGTTTACACATTTTATGCCTACCATATGTTTGATTAAATGCCTAGATGAAGGAAAAGTGTCTAATTAGCATGAAATCATGAAATCCTCATGCATGTACAAGCTTATGCCTATCACATCTTTAATGAAATGCTTCAATAAATGTATTATGATGATTATTATGTATTCAATAAGTCATGCTTTATCAGTTTCCTTCTATCGAGTCCTGGGGTACTTGTACCCAAAACATTAGTTGTGTGCCTAGAGTCATGTCATGTTTTCACGATACTCTCAGTTAAGCTATGAATCCTTAGACTTCAGACTGTTTTATGACTCAGGAAATCTCCATGATCTCATGAACTCAGTCAGTTGTCAGATATCAGTAGTATTCCGTCAGTCAACGGATTAATCAAATAAATTCAAATATATACTACTTCCGTAACTTTAAACAACATGGCTCCGATACCAATTGTAGGGGGTGCGGATAACTTGGGTAAATTAAATAGATCCATTATAGCTCTAATGGATCTATTTTTATTTGTGCGTGGATATTTCTTAACTTCTCTAAACATTTTTATTTATTTTAATTTTATTAATGTTCATATCTTGGGGGTGATTGGATGGTATTTGATTAAATGCTTTACTGTAATATTTTTTAGTTTTTTCACTTAGTCTTTGTAATTCTTGTATATTATTTTGGAGGTATTCTAACTATTCTATATCTTTTGTTCTAAAATATTCGATTAAATTCTCTTTCATAAGTATTTATGTTAATCTTATTTCTTTCATATCTTGTCTCCAATATTTTAAATATTCATAGTCTATCATTTTATCCTAAAGTAGTTGTGATACTACAAATTTCTTTGTAATAATTTATTCTAATTGTACTATATCTGATATTAAATTCTAGGTTATCTATTTCGTTAATTATCCTGTCTTTTTCGTAAATGAATAATTCTATGTCTAAATCATATTCTTTACTGTCTTTTAATTCTAGTTATTTTATGGTTATATTTATCCAAATTAATCTTTCTTTTAATTGTTCTCTTCCTTTTCTAAGCTAGTTTCTATAATTAATTTCTTCGTATAGCCAACTTTCTTTTTCTCTAACCCTTTGAATATATTCTAGCATTTTTAATCTATATAATATCCATCTGAATAATAACTATCTGAATTTCTACCATAGAAATCTTATTTTCTAATTCATCTTCTATCCAATTAGTACTTAGTAACTTATCTTCAAAATCAAATATTTCTTCCCATATGATTTTCTTTATGTCTTCTAATTCTAAATCTTTTATGATCTATAAAACAAGTATCTTAGTTTCATCAGATATATAACTTGTCATAGTATTCATATTATGCATAGGTTTCTACGAATAACTTGGATAACTTGGAATTGGATTCTAGTAATTAATTGCTTTACCATAGTATTTATTAGTTGTTTGTTTTAATCTTAATAATTCTTGTATACATTAAGGAATTCTATATATTTTATATCTTTAGTTCTCATATATTTTTCTAGATTTGTTTTCATTAGTTTTTCTATTAATTGTATATTTTTTATATCCATTTTCCAATATTCGTAATCTATCATGGTTGATGTGTAGGTTTGGTATGTAAGTATTTGTAAGAGTAGGTAGGTAGGTGTGGTATGTAATTTATTCTAGTCATAAAATATTTATCAATTATTTTTTTCAATATGATTTTTCTTATATCTACAATTTCTATATATCCTCAAGTACATACAAAACAAGTATTTTAAATTTATCTACGACTTTGTCAGATAAATAAGTATTCATTTTTCATATGATGCTTTGTCAAAATATTCCCTTCAATCATACACATAACAAAATATGATCATTTTAGATTACTATATACTAGATTATCCTTAAATAACATGTTCTTCGGTCACTATTAGCATGGTAATCTGTATATTTTTCCCTTAAACAGAGTCTCTACTCTGGCTACACCCCTATCACGGCTTTCTTGCCTCACCGGTTTCACCTTTAGGATGGCATAGTTCTTAGGGATTTTTCTCCTTTTTCACTTTGCTAATAAACTTCTTAACATGCTATTCTTCGAATAATTCTACTATAAAGTAACTAACATTAACTTATTTTATCATATCATGATTGTCAGAAATTTATGAATTTAGCTATTCATAATTATAAATATAAATACTTGTTCTGGTAAATCTGGTAATTCTAGATTTTCCATAGTTGTTTGATGATTCATAGCTTTTCCTTGGAAATATACCTATTTTTATTAAATAATTCAAAAGTTTTGTGTACAAGAGAGGGTTTTGCTTCAACTCATGAAGATTTACCCTCTATCTGTCTTTGGTTCCTCTATTTATAAAGGAAAAATGAATATTTTACACTGTTCCTATTCTTACACGTATCCCTAGCTTTTTACAAAAAGTCTTCAAAAAATTATGATATCTACCTAATAATTATTGTACAAAAAAGTCAAAAAGCCTATACCTAAAAGTTAAAGTTATTAATGGCTTTTACTAAAAAGTCTTCCTAATAATAATGACTATACAACCTATTTACATAACAAGATTTAAAAGGCTATACAATAATTCACATGTCACTTTTTGGCTCTTATTATTTTTTTCTCTTATCTCTTCCATTATTGCTCCGTTGTTATCTTCTTTTCATTTTCCCCTTGCTGTATCTGCTGTTTATTTATCTTCTTGCTATTGTAGCATCACATCTGGAATAAAGTTGTGCCTGTCACTACATCTGCTGCATATGTGGTCATCGTATCTTTGGCCAACCTGTTTACTGAATTGATCCATAGCTTCTTCTGAAATAACTTCTTTTGTAATATATCTTGTGACTCGTAACTCTTCTGGTTTTAGGATCATCATGACCCATTTTTTTATCTATTCTCTGTCATTTTCTCTAATATTTTTACAAGTAGAGTAAACCAATAATTGATTTCTGTTATAATAAATCCAAACTGGGTTTTAATTTATATAATTATTTGTTAACTCAGTCAATATATTGCTAAGTCCAATAACTCTCTTATTTCGGTAGAAGCTCGGTATCTAATTTTTGGTTATCTCTTCTTATTCGCATATTTCTTCAGGGATTATATAATCTCATGTCATTCCTATCTTGACAACAGTAATTGTATGTTTTATTTCATCAAATAATATTTCTGCTAGTGCTGAGTAGAAACGGACATAGAATAACTGTCCCTTCGTAATCCTCTTATAATCCATAAATCCTTTGTAAATATCTGGAATTCCTGTTAACTTTTCTCCAGTAGTTGTGTAGATTGTAGATAATAGTCCATAATAGTAACATGAAGTAATTAAGTTTGCACTGGTGCTAGGCAAAGCAATAAGTTTGTTATAGTTCTGAGATTTTTCTGTAATATATCCTTGGTGTTGTTTTGCTAAATCTTTACTCTAGCTAGGTCTTGTATTTAACAATTTTTGTAAAGTATCAATATTATCAATATATGTACGAGTGATATGGTTATAAGTCTACTTTTGTTGACTAAGTGATTCGGAATATGTGTGTATCTGGGGAGGTATGGATGACTCTGATTTTTGTATATTTGGTGTATATGGTTTTGAGAATATCTGGTTGAGGTTATAATTCTTTTTCTTTGGTGGTTCAGGTTTCTTTTGAGTGATTATATTCTTTTCCTTGGATATATCATCTGCGTCTGCAGCTGTGACTGTAATTTCATTAGTAATTTGAGTTTTTAGGTGTTTCTCATCGTCACCTTCTAGGTCTAGTTTTTTAATGTGCTCTTCCTGCATAGTATCTTTGCTAATAGCTTTTTCTTATTTTTTATAGTGCTCAACCTGCACTTTTACATTTGTAACTTCAGTAGTTAATGTGACAACTCTTTCTTGTAATAACTTCATTTATTCAAACACTTGTAATATTAAGTCTATTTGGGTATCTTTGACATCAGCTTCTCCCATTGGTAAATCAGTTTGAGTAGTTTTTTCTTGATATGTAATCTGCAATAACATTCTTGTCAGTCTTGATTACTTCAATCGTAAATGTAAAATTTAATATATTCAATACTAGTCTCCGAATTTCATTCATCGTAACTGATTTTGTATTTTTCTTGTTAAACACCATCGAACCTGGGTATTAGCTGTTCTCACAATAAATTTGTTATATACAATATATGGTTGAAATGCTAATAAATATTTATATAATGAACATAATTCTTTTCTATGTATCGCCCATTTTATTTCTGTTTCATTAAATATACCTGAGTAGTATCTACAATGGTATTCTAATTTTTCTTCTTCATATCTATATTTAAGTACTCCACTATATTCACTTGCGTCTGCTTCTACTATATATGTAAATTTTTTATTTTCATCTGGGAATTGTAATTTTGGTAATTCCTTACAAAGTATTTTTATTTTCTGAACTTATTTTTTTTCTTCTTCATTGTAATTATATTTTACATCCTTTTTAAATTTTTTTGTAAAGGCTTTAGGTTTTATGCTAATTTTGGTATATATTCTCTTACTTGGTTTACTAATCCTAAAAATGATTGTAATTTCTTTTTTATATCTAATTCTTCTTTTGAATTTATTATTTTTGTACTATATGTTGTTGCATTTTTACTCCACTTTTATCTATTTGTATTCCTAAAAACTCTATCTGATTTTTCATAATTTTGGCTTTCTTTTCACTTAAACTTTTCCCGATTTTCCTATTATATCTGTAAATTGTTCTAATAATTTTAAATGTTCCTCTTTAGTTTTTGTATATAGTAGTATATCATCTATGTATACTATACAATTAGGTAATTGTTTAAAGTAACTGTCCATAAAGTGTTGGTATCTACCCAGTGCAATTTTGTATCCAAATGTTAATACGTTTCATTCATAAAATCCTTGTGGTACCGTAAATGCGGTTAATTCCTTTGAATCTTCATCTAACTTTAAGTGGTAAAATCCTAATTTACAGTCAAATTTACTAAAGTAGTTATATCCTTGTATTTATCTTATTTTTAATATCTTATTTGGTATTGGATAATTGTATGTCATAGTTTTTGCATTTAAATTTCTATAGTCAATAACCATTCTACTTTTTCCTCTTTTTTATTCACTATGTTTATTTACTATAAATGCTGGACTATTGTATTTACTATTACTTTTTTATATATATTGTTTTTCTAATAATTCATCTATATGCATTTTAAATTCTTTTAAATCGTCAAAATTAAATGTTAATGGTTTATGAGTAATTATGCTATTTTTATCTATTAATTCAATTTTTATAGTAGTTCTATGTTTTTCCCATCCTTTTAATGGATCTTCACTATATAATTGTCTTAATCTTTTTTTTTTATTACTTCTACCTTATCTATTGAAAATATAGCTATTTCTTGTTTATTTATCGAAAATACAATTAGTTCTACTGTGTCTTTTGTATTTTTTATGTTTTCTAACTTTTGTGTAATTTTTTCACTTCCTTTTATCCAATCAGTTTTCTTTCTTATTTTATTAATAACTCTTTTTGCTCTTACTTTTTATTTACATGGTGTTGTAAACCACCAATCTATTTTAGTTATTATATGTGGGTATAATTTATCTAAAAATGACATTCCTAAAAGCATATCTTTTAATGTTAGTTCATAATTATAGATTTTTTCTATTGTTATTATTTTATCTCATATCTGTATTTTTACATTCTTAGCTTTATATGTAATTAAGCTTCCTTCATTATTAAATCCTTTGACTACTGTTGGTGTTTTTAATTTATCCCATTTACTTTCTGGTAAGCAGTTGTATCTACATAAGTTTACTTCTGCTCCTGTATCTATCATAGGTGTATAATACCTATTATAATATCCTTCTACTATTATTTTTACAAGTACATATATTTTCATGTCAAAGTTCTTTTTATGAATAATTTCTCTTTATTATATGTTATAGATAATTCTGTATGTTCTATATAGTATGGTTTTACTTGTTCTAACAATTTTATTCCTAACATTATATCTGTTTTTTGCATTTCTTCTTTTATTTCAAATTCTATTTTTATTTTTCAAACTCCTATTATGATTTCTTTTTCTGCCGTATCTTTAATGTTTATTAGACTCTTTGGTAAATCTGGGCATATATTACTATTAGATTTTATTTCTTCACTTTTTACTAGATATTTTCCTATATAATTTTCTTCTTGTCCTATGTTTAAGAGTATTAAATATTTTTTTTCACTTATATTTCCTGTTATGTAATATTGATTTAAATTAATTGTTGAAGTTGTTTCATAACGTGTTCTTTTTTATGAGTTTGATGATTCTGGTTTTCATGAGCTATTCTTTTTATGTACTTATTTTATCATTTATTATTTATAAATCTTCTTCTATGTCTATATTTTTGTAACTATAATCATTATTATCAATTATTTTTACAAATTGTTCCAAAGGACTTTCTATTTATATTTTATTAATTTTATTTTTTTCCTTTATTGTAAGTTTTGTTGTTAATACATATAGATTTTTACATCTTACTGTAAATATTTTACTTCCTGGGGTTAGTTCTATTTCTGATATTTTCCAATATAATACTGATGATTTATCTATATTGTTGTCTGTTATTGCTACTGAATAATTCGCACTTATTATAATTTAAATTTTCAGTATATTAAATTCCCTTTTATAGCCGTTATTATACTTTTTTCTAAATGTTTTATAATTCTATCATCTGCTAAATATAATTCTATTGATGTATCTATTTTTTCTCTAAAACATGCTTTTATTAATATCTCTATACCTCCGAGGTATACGTATTCTATTGGGTCTTTGCTTTTTATGTCGTTTATTTCTTTATTAATTAGTCTTTTTGTTACTAGTGGCATACTAGCTCTTCCTTTTGCATATTTACAGTCTATTACATGTTCTTTTTGGCTTACTACGTAGTATTCTTCCTTTTTTCTACTAAATATATTTTTTATTGTTGGTATTTTAAATATTTTTTCTACACTTAAGTCTAACTCTTTTCCTTTTATTTCATCAAATATATTATTATCAAATATTATTTTTTGGTTTGTTCCTTCTTCATTTAAATATTCTTCTTTTGTTATTATTTTTATATCTTCTTCAGTTATTTGGTTCATTTTTATATCTTCTTCAATCATTTGATTCATCTAATTCACTATCTATTTCATTATCTGTTTCGTTCTCCAAAATTTCATATATACTATCTTCACTTTCTAATTCATAATCTATATAATTTATTTGTATATATTCTGTATTTTTTATTTTTATTTCTGATATTTGTTTCTTTTTTGGAGTTTTACGTAATTTACAATCTCTAGCTAAATGTCCTAGTTTTTCACAATTATGACAAGTATATTCTTTTATAGATTTCTTTTTCCTATATGGTCTTTTATGTTTATAATTTTTTACATAATATCTTTTTCTTGGTTTCTTATACTTATATTTTAATTTTTTGTATTTCTTATATTTTTTTATGTCGGTTTCTTTTCTTATAATATATTTCTTCACATCCAAAATGAGGTGCTATTTTATCTCTGCAACATGCTAAATTTCTTATTAATGTTTTTTCCATTTTTATTTCTTTTCTATATTTTTCACAAAGATTTCCATACCATTGTTGTAAAAATTTTATTCTTGCTCCTAGGGTATCTACTATTTTTG
>NC_061116.1:32371422-32426018 GCF_002878395.1 Capsicum annuum
AAAGTTGGCTATACGAAGAAATTAATTATAGAAACTAGCTTAGAAAAGTAAGAGAACAATTAAAAGAAAGATTAATTTGGATAAATAAAATCATAAAACAACTAGAATTAAAAGACAATTTAGAATATGATTTAGACATAAAATTATTCATAGACGAAAAAGACAGGATAATTAACGAAATAGATAACCTAGAATTTAATATCAGATATAGTACAATTAGAATAAATTATTATAAAGAAATTTGCAGTATCACAACTACTTTAGGATAAAATGATAGATTATGAATATTTAAAATATTGGAGACAAGATATGGAAGAAATAAGATTAACAGAAATACTTATGAAAGAGAATTTAATTGAATATTTTAAAATAAAAGATATAGAATATTTAGAATATCTCTAAAATAATATACAAGAATTACAAAGGCTAGGAGAAAAAATTAAAGAATATCACAGTAAAATATTTAATCAAATACAATCCAATCACTCAAAATATGAACATTAATAAAATTAAAATAAATAAAAATATTTAGAGAAGTTAAAAAATATCCACGCACAATAAAAATAAATCCATTTGAGATATAATAAATTTATTGAATTTACCCAAATTATTCGCACTCCTACAGTTGGTATCAATCTTGACCTTTTTAACAGCGGAAGTGCCTTCATGAACAGTTTGAAAAGTGTCTCATATTTGTTTAGCATCTAGACAAAAAGAAATCCTTTCATCAATCCCTATACTACATATAAGAATTCTTTCAGCTTTGGCATTGTTTTGAATTGACACCTTTTCAGCAGCATCCCATTCTCTTCTTTCCTCGGGGACTTGAGTCTTTCCATGTGCAGAGACCTTCATGGGATGGTAGGTCCATCCAGGATGACATAGATCAGGACATTCTCCAATTATGTGACTATCATTCTACTTTTCACCAACCATAGTACTTACCATTAAATAGAGGTGATGATCTTGTTTGTGGCACTTTCCCGAGAGAGGAGCAGCTATATTATCCTTTTCAAGGTATTAATCTTATAAAAAAAATAAAAGGCCCGCTCTAATACCGATCGAAAAAAACTAGTAGCAATTGTCAACACAAGAACCAGGCATCTGTGCAAATAAGCAAGAAAAGAATACACAATGTTATGTGAAAAATTTCCTTGTTTAAGGAAGTAACGACTATCGTCAACAATGTATAAAAGTTTCAATTATCATAATTGTGATGACTTATTTTAAAACATAAAAGCTAAAGTAAGAGGAGACAACAACAAATAAAGCCCAAGTAATGTATAAAATGGCATAAATTCCAATTAATAAATAATAAAAGAATTTACCATCTCAATTCAATGAGTTACCTCAGAGGAAGACAGCTTAACTCAACATTCAGATGTCTCGAATATCCCACATTTTTATATAAACGTTGTTAATAGCTTCAAAGATGAAATAAGAACTAAAGATTCTGTTATAGCGTAATAATGATTATCACAAGAAGTTCACAATAATTAGTTTGTGTTTTAATTATGGATAGAAAGCGAGTAGTAGTCAAGTCCCCCCTATCTCACATCCTGCGAATCCTACTCCCTCCGTCTCATTTGACTTGTCCTGCATTTTTTAATTTAATTTCTCATTTTACTTGTTATTTTTTACAAATCAAGAAAAGATTTTTTTTTTCATGTTTTACCTTTTGCATTAATTATTTTTTCTTCAACTTAAAATGTAAATATTATTTAATAGAATATTATGATAAACTAATTATATTATTAATTATTTTTTTTAATGAATATGTCAAGTTAAATTAAAACACGTGTAAAATGGAGGAGGGAGTATGATCAAGCGCTTGTTCAAATATTACAAAAAAAAGTCTTTGATAGTTCGAAGATTGATAGTGTCAAGATCCCCAAAAACTATGACCAAGATTTATTAAAAGTCGATGACGAACATTTCATATTTCTCCACACAATATCCAAAATATAAAAGATCATGTAAAATTAGCCTAGAATACATATTTTCATAGATTTTAAGCCACCTAGGGTCAAACATATTTCTTCAGGTCAACGGTTCAAAATCCAAAATTGATTGCATGGAGACGTTAGACATAAGCTACGAGACTAAATCTACAGACAAGTTTCAATCTTGATTTTAAATTTTAATTGATGGATACAATCACAATTTTTCTCTATTTCACGCTCATGGCTTAATCTTAACACTCCTCTACCATGATCTTAAAGGTGAAAACATATTTCTAGTATCACCACTCTAAATTTATTTGTGAATATGATACCCATAATATTAAATAATTACATCCCGAAAATACTAGATGAAATTCTTTGAATTCACATAAAAAGTCCTCAAAGTAGAAAATCATTTTTCAATCGTTAAATCTCTTATCATTACCTCATTATTCCCTCATAATTTATAAAGATTAGTACTTCCTTCGTTCCACAATAAGTGAATTATTGGAGAATTTTTTAGTGTTTAAAATAAGTGAATGGTTCACAATTCAAGGTACATGTTGGGTAGTGCAATTAGCTTGTTGTGACCTTGTAATCTTTGGGTTATATAGTTTGTGTTGGGTTCTTTGATATCTGTAGCTCTGGGGTTAAGATTTAGAAAAGTTTGTACTCGGTAGATATTTTCTATGTATTTTTGGGTTGTATAGTTATAAACTTTTTTAGCTTGGTTCAGACTATCTCGATATGTGGTAATTTGTGGGGGTATGTTCAAGAGGTTTTTTTTGGTATTTTTGTTGTAAATGGTTTTTTATCTTTATCTTTTTTAACTTTTCATTGTCATCTAAATAATTTTCTATTGCTAATTTTGTCTATGTCCTCTATTATAGTATTTGTTTATATTTCTTTATTTATTTTTCTTTTCCTTCCTCTATATATCCTACTTCACTCTAAAAAATGTAAGCTTACGAATCTTTATTTTTATTTAACTTTTTGACATCTCCCAAATTATTGTTGTTTCAATATTTGCATCATTTTATAAATATATATTTATATATATATAGAGAGAGAGAGAGAAGCAAATAAGTAGGAAAAACAAAAAAAGTATCTTAACATTTTTACACAATTTATATTAATTTTTAAGTAAAAACATTTAATATTATTTTTTAGTTGTGCCTTTGGATCTCATGAAATGACAATGGTAAATTATAATTGCTTCATGATTTCAACTGTAATTAAGAATTGCGTGAAGACATTGTTGATATTCTTATAAACGTATTCTAATTTAATTTATTAAAATGAATATGATTAACCGGAGTATTTATACTTATTAGAAATAAGCACATTGCTAAAGAAAACATAAACTGTTCTTTGTATCATAAAAAAACACATAAAGAATAATATATTTCATTAATTAATAAATATTCCTTTTAAGCCATCAATACTATTGTTTGAAGCTTGGTTAGTAATTTGCACCAACAAAATTACAATGGATATTGTTTAAACGAAAAGAAAATTTACAACAATAAGAAAATCATGAGCGTTTAAATTATAAAGGTTACATATAGAGAACAAATTCATACACACTCTCTCACACACACACCTTTTTTTTAAACGTTAACCATAAGAAAATAGATGAAAAAAGAAATGCAGAATCAGTGTATAATTTTTTAAGCTCTTGTTGGATAGCCCCTCTGACAAACGATCAACCTCCAAAAGTCTTCTTCATAAGCTTGAATTGATACTATAAATAATAATATATAAAACACTATGTCAAATATGAATAAAACAAGATACTCTTGAATATAGGTCTCATGAACTACTAAAAAAAGACATATTTTCGACCACAAAAAATCAACTATAGTATGTGGTCGGAAAAAACCAACCACAAGTAGTTGCTTTTATATTTTAAAATTTCAAAATAATAATTTCAATAATTTTTATATTAATTATTATTTATTTTACAAATAATAAATAAAAAAAATAAAAAAATTTAAAAATAAAACTGACCACTAGTGATCAATTTTATTAAAATTATTAATTCATTTTAAGATAAAATCGACTACATGTGGTCGATTTTATTAAAATTAATTATTTAATATTAAAATAAAACTGACCACATGTGGTCGATTTTATTAAAATTAATTATTTAATTTTAAAATAAAATCGACCACTTGTGGTCAGTTTATTTTGAATTATTTTATTTTTAAAATCTTTTTTTCTATTTTAAAAAATAATAATAAATTTTAAATATATATATATATATATATATATATATTAAAAAACCGACCACACGTGGTCGATTTTTATAAAGTTACCATACTTTTACCGACCACGTATTTTGATTGATTTTCTGGTCAAAAATTCAGGAAAATCGACCACATTTCTATTTTTTTAGTTGTATAATAAAGAATTGTCACTTTATATAGATGAAAATGGAGGAATATCACAAGGTATCTTAAAATTTATAATTAATTAATTGGAGGTTATGAATATGAAAACTTGAAAATCATGAAGTTAATGAATAGATGTGTGGTAATTGACACATTAATTTTTACACGATCAATATATAGAGTTAAGGAAAGTGACTTTTGAGTTTTTTTTAATAAATATAAATATTAAAAAAAGAGATTTTTTTTTACCGAAGAATCAAAATTAATATCATAATACGGTCTAGAATTATTTCACCAAAAGAATTGTGTAAACTATTGAAATTTACTGTGAAAATGGTAGTTTAAAAATGATATATTTGTAATTTAAATAGGAAAATTATGTATACAAACTCAACATAAAATTAAGAATACTTCATAATATGAATAAACTCTCATAAAATGAAAAAATGTATGTAAAAGCATTACACTTTTAATCGAATATATATGATTGAGAAAATATAAGTCAAAATTTATAAAAACATTAAACAAAAGTATTCTTCGCATTAAAATAAATAAATAAAAGAGTTCACTGCTAGTTATTACCAGTGTTGTAAAAGACGAGCACCTCGTCGCTAATGGAGAATGGCGAGGCGAGGTGAGCCTATGTCACCTCTTCAGTCCATGGCGTGGCAAAAATGAAAAGACGGCGCCTTTGCGAGAAAGACGACGAGGCGAGGCAGCGAGAAAGATGACGCCTTTTAATTGTTTTTTAAAAAATAAAGGTTTTAGGTATATAAGCTGTTTTTAGGGTTTATTTACACATTTTAACACTACCAACTTCCTAACTGGTACCTGCAGCTGCTACCCTTCAACTCACAACTTTGACTCCGGCGACATACTCCAATGACCTCCGCTACTCCGGTAAGCATTGATTTCTATTTTTTTTTCTTCTTCTTTCTTCTTCTTCTTAATCGCTGGATTGGACCTGGTATTTTGGTGCTGCTTTTTTTTCTTCCTCTTTTTATCTTCTTCTTCTTCTTCTATTTTCGACACATATGACGAAATGTCCTATAGATAAGTTTTATCCACAAAAGCCACAACATAACACCCGCGTTGAAAAGCCGGGAGTAGGACGAAGAATTAATGAAACAAAAAAATCTTAAGGGAGCGGGTGGTAAATGCTTTCGCAGTATGTATGTATGATGCAGGACTCCCATTTAATTATGTTAATTATGATTTATTTACAAACTTCATAGAAGTGATAGGACAACATAGCCCGGGAATGGAGCCACCTACCTATCATTAAGTTAGAGTTTCTCAATTAAAGAAGGAAGTAAAGAAAGTTGATGAACTTGTTGAGAAGCACAAGGTGCAATGACAAAAGTATGGTTGTCCCATCATGATGGATAAATGGACAGCTCGTAATGAAAAAATGATCATTAATATTTTGTTCAATTGTTTGATAGGGAGTATCTTTCTTGGTTCTGTTGATGCTAGCAATGAGTCCACCACTGGCACTAAGATGTACAGTTTGTTTGAGAAGACAATTGAGGATATTGGATCAGAAAATATTGTACAAGTTGTAACGGATAATGCTTAAGAGAATGTGAAAGCGAGGGATCTTATGAGGGCTGTGTACCCACATACATATTGGACTTCATGTGCTGGCCATTGCATCAATTTGATGTTGCAAGACATATTCAAGATTAATCCATATGCCTCAAGTAATAATCAACACCTCTTCTTTTTACTTATTACTAAAGTCTGAATATTTATTAAGCTAATAGTTGATGTAATGTCTTTTCCAGTTTTTAAGAAGGCTACAAAGGTGGTTTCTTACATAAGTCAAAGGACTTTGTTGTTGAACTTGATGAGAAAATTCACCAATGAGAAAAATTTGGTGAAACCAGCCAAGACAAGATTCGCAACGAACTTTTTGATTTTGGAGGCGATGTACAAACAAAGGAAAAATTTGAGAACCTTGATCATCTCTAATGAATGGAGTACTAGTAAATTTGCAAAGAAAGTTTTGGGGAAATAAGTTTCCATCATTCTTTATTCTGCATACTTTTGGAATGATGTAGTTAAGGCTCTTAAAGTTTGTGGTCCTTTGGTCTTGTTTCTTCGCTTGATGGATGGGGAAAAAAGACCCTCGATGGGCTATATGCTTGAAGCAATGGATAAAGTGAAAGAAACTGTTCAACGGGGTTTTGATGGAGTTTCGAGGCATTATGAGAAAGTCCTCGAAATAATTGATTCAAGGTTGATTGATCAACTCAAGCGACCGTTGCACTCTGCTGGGTATATTTTAAATCCGGGATTGTACTTTAAATCAATGATGAGTGAGGAGAAAATTGTTAAAAGTGTGGGAGAGTTACTATACTTGTGTTGAGACGATGGTCCCCAATCTTTCCACATAAGATTTACTACTTGTTGAGCTTGCTAAGTACAAGAGTGCGGATGGATTGTTTGGTTCTAGTCAAGATGTTAGAGCCAGAGACACGAGGTCACCGGGTTAGTGAATTGATTTAGTTATCTTTATTTTAAAGCACCATAAGTTATTGACTTTTTTATACTTGTTAACCTTCAATTTTTTCTATAGTTGACTGGTGGTCCCTATTTGGGACAGGAACTCCAAATTTGCAAAGATTTTCCATAAGAGTTTTGAGTTTAACTTGTAGAGCATCTGGATGCAAACAGAACTGGAGTATCTTTGAACATGTTAGAATGAGTTATTATATTTAAATTTCTATATTAAAGAAATTATTCTTGGAATCTAATTACTAATTAGTAACTACTTTATTATGTACAGATTCATTCCAAGAAGAGAAATAGGCTTGAGTTATCACGTCTCAATGATCTAGTGTACGTTAAGTACTATAGAATATTAGCACGTCGCTATGATAGTCGCTATACCATCGATCCTATTATGTTGGAAAATATAGAAGATGCGAATGAATGATTACTTGTTGGCCCCAAAAATCAAGAAGATGAACTAGTGTTTGAGGAAAGTGATCTTAATTGGGGTACTGTTGCTATTACAGCTGGGGCTGATGATGATATTGTCTATGGTCTTGGGAGAAAGTCAAGGTCAAGGTCACTTTACAAGGAAAAATCGACAAGTTCAAGTCAAACTCGGGCCCTAGTTGATGAAGAATCCGAAGAGGAAGAAGATGAGGGACAATATAATAAACTGCATATCAGAATTGAAGATTATGCAAACCTTGAAGAAGAATAGACTTGTTTTATGAATATTGAATTGTTGAGTCATTTAAGTTCTAGAATTTTAGTATTTATCTACTATATATTTTTAATCTTGACTTGAAATATTTCCTAATATATTAGTGTTATTGAAATTTTGATCATTTATATATTATTTTAATTTTTATATTAATTGTCGCCGTACATTCAAAAGGCGCTCGCCTTGCCGCTTGCCTTGCCGCGTGGCTAGGCGGGGCCTTGTCGCCTTTCGCTGTCCAAAACACTGGGTATTACAAACAAGGCAAAATGTCATAATCTCGTACATCTGTTCGTTTAGCTACCTTTCTCTCTCTCTCTCTCTCTCACACACACACACACACATATATATACATATATTAAAAGTGTGAAGACTCTTAGAAAAGTGATTTGAACTTTTTGCCTTTCTCTAAAACACTCCACAACAAATAATTGTCTTTTCACTTTTTTTTTTCAATAATTAACATTAAATTATTACTCAAATATTTAGGATACAAAACAAAAAAAAAATTAATACCTAAAATAAATTAAATATAATGTGTAAACTTTGGGTTAGGAGTCATATGCAATATTTTAGGGTAAAAAATATTCATGGAAAGGGGAAAAAAAAATTAAGAACCAAAATTTATGGTTAAGAAAAAACACATAGAAAAGAAAACATTAATTCTCACGAAAGTTTTTAAAGAAAGTATTTTAGGAACCAAAATATATTTTTTTAAAAATCATATGCATTGAAAGAAAAAAATTATATTTTATTTAGATAAGAAATAATAATATTTAACACTTCTAAAATCAATTAGAATTTTATCTTATATAAAAAAGGAATATTTATAATTCTATATAAGTAGTTATTTGATCCAATTTTATATAGAAAAATATGTTCAATTCTTCTACTTCTACATTTTCTTCTTATTCTTCTTATTTTTATTTTGATTTGACAATTAATTAAAGCTTTTTTCTTGGATTCTTTAGGATTTTCTAACCTTCTTCGTTATATGAATTCTCTTCTAAATTTTTGCTTATATGCAATTATTTAATTATGAATAACTCATTACATTTAGCATATCTTATGTTTATTAATAATGATTGTCTTTTTTCTTTGTTGGTACAGGATCTAATGATTATCTCACATACAAAATATGATCAAACAGTATTTTCAAAGATAATTTTAGTTTCTGTTATCAATTTAAATATCTTTCTCGAATAGATGATGCTTTGCAACTTGAAAACAATAGTAGTTCAAAATTGGGATATACCTCCTGTCTGTTGTCTATTTTTTCATTTTTTTTCTTTTGTATATAAGCCAAAGTTAGAGCCATATGAAGGATTCATTTATTTTAAATTAATTGACATTTTCTAATAATTTTATTTTTATATATATACTTTATTGATTGACTCCAGACGTACCTGTAGAATATATTTCTAGCATTTAAAAATAACGATTTAATTATGACACTAATATTTATGGCTTAAATATATTAAATCTTTTATATTCATTGTTTACGGAAAGTAATATATTTTAAATAAGGAATACCTTTTTAAATATAAATAGTAAATACATGCAAACCTGGCTACTCATAATTATCCCTTTTAAATATTGTTAATTTTAATTATTTTGTTATTGATTTATATGAAAGTAGTTTGATATTATGTTTATGCAGTATTATTTTAATTTTTATTTTATTACATTATTATTAATTAACGTGATACACGCGCAAAGCACGTATACTTGACTAGTATATATAAAATGTTGGATGAACAAATTAGCACAAATTTGTGTAGAAATTAAAAAAAGAAAAACACGAAAACTCGAGTGATCCTTCTATCAGCAACTCAGAGTTTCACCAATCAAATGCTCACTATAAGGATAAAATATTTGTTTATTCTCTAATTTCATGAGTTGATAAAAAGAAATGTGAAGAAGAAAAATATCCAAAAATCATATATAATGTTGTTAGAGTAGAAAAGATAATCACGACTAATTAAAGTACATTTTAATACTCATAATTTTTAAAATTAATAGTCATTACGTTACAAAAGTCTCTTCCTCTTTCCTTACCTTATGATATTGATTGTATACGATTACCGGAAAAAAATATTGTATGCAATCAACAATTTTGCATGCGGAGAAATAAAATAATTTATATTTTGCATACAATTTTGTATACAATCAACAATTTATTAGCTAACATAATTATTTTATGGTTATTAAGGAATAAAGCAATTAGCATTAAACTATCTTGTTGTGCTAAGACATTCACTTAGAGAATCAATGAGCTCATTAATGCTTTTATATGGTCATAAAATTATGTTAATAAGAAAAATTGACAAAGTCACATCCATCTATTGTTACATTGTAGTAAGTATAATGTACAATTACATAACCAATCAAGGAGTATAAACAAATATTTGTTCAAGAAATATATAATATATGAAAATGATGCAGAGGGACCAAAATATGATCAAGCAAATATCAAATTGCAATCTCCATAGTCATGATACCACAAGTTCCCTTCCTTGCAAAAAGATGGTATCAATGTCATGTTTTCAAAGAAAGGAGAAAGTCATCCGTTGAATTTAATTTCCAGTCTAATAATACTGAATTTGAGTTCAACTTGTGATATGATATATAAAGAAAAGAAAAAGGAAAACAGAAAGTTCATTATCATGTATTGAACTTGTGGGGGGTAAATAAGAGGGTGAGAAATTGAACCATTTTTAGAGTGAAAACCACGAGAAAGAGGATTGAAAGATTATGAAATCTGCTTCATGTTTTGCATAGCTACGTTTGTTGATGTTTATATCTGTCGGAGACCTTTCAATTTTTTTTTTCTTTCATAAATATGGAACTTGAAAGGTTTGAAAAGCATAGCAAGTAACAGATATTCATGTATTCATTTTATTAATGTGTGACATTAACATTTATTAACTGCAACAATAATTCTATATTTACATGATGAGACTTTTAGTATTTCTCCGTGTTAGTATATTATATGAGGAAAAAAAAGAACAAAACTGTCAAAAAAAAGGAGAAAAAAAATACAAAAGAATATGAAAATAAGTTAATATATGAAAATAAGCTCTAAGCAAATATAGTGAAAATAAGTTAAATATAGTGAATGAAGTTTCAGTATTAATACCAAAAGTTAAATCATGTTGGTATTAATAAATAAGCTCTGAGCAATAAGGCAAAACAAAATGAAATACCTTATATATAAACATAATAATATAACACAATTACTATTGAAAAATAAATAATAGCTTAAACAATTATGATAAAGTAGAAGATGACAATCTAAAAATTGTGATGGAAGAAAACTAAAAGGCATGTACCAAGATTTAGAATTTTACCTTATGACTTAGCAATTTGTAATATTTGGTTTACATCTATATAGAAATATAAAGGTACTGTAGAAACGTAACAAGAAAAATGCCCAATGACCAACGATAATTAGATGAAATATTTCTTGCGAATCTTGTTGTTGGAATGTACTATATATGTTGGTGTTTTATTTCTTCTAACAACTGATTCATACTTCAAAGACTTAAAAGGAAAAAAAAAACTTGATAGAGAAATCAGTATATTTTAAGTGGAAAAAAGATTGGTGTCAAATTGTAGTCCTTATCCAGAAGTGACCAAGTCATAAATTCAATTTTTAATATTATTATTCAATAATAGAAGAGTGAATGGGAGGGGAGCTTGGGGTCGATATGTCTGTTGTCTGCTTGAGCTGTTTAAATCGTGATTTTATTATATCATCATTAATTAATTATTATGATCATTTAAGTATTAAAAAATTAATAATATTTCATAAAAAAATGAAAAAATAAACAAAATGATATGTCAATATAAAAAATTTAGTTGACTGTCAAAATTATATTAGTATCAATTTATGGGATAGAGGATGACATTAAGTAAGCATTAAAAATTAATAATATTTCATAGAAAGGTAAAATAAATACAAAATGATATATCAATATAAAAAATTTGGTTGACTATCGAAATTATATTGGTGTCAATTTATGGGACAGAGGACGACATTAAGCAATTTGGCTAACTCTCAAAATTATATCAGTGTCACTTAAATTGAAATAGAAGAAAAAGTATTATAAATCACCATAATTAAAAAATTAAATTATTTTAATAATTGATTATCTAAATATTGTTTGTGTCACATAAATTGAGACAAAACAAATCATGTATTGGGTCCGTGTGTCCGTGCTAGCACGAACCCATCAATATATGTTGTCTGCTTTAACTGGTTCAATCATAATATTACTATATCACTCCTAATTAATTATTATAAGTCATCTAAGTATTAAGAAGTTAATACTATTTAATAAAATAAGTAAAATAGTCATTTCTGATATGTCTGCTTCAGCTGCTTCAACCATAATTTTACTATATCACCCCTAATTAATTATTATAACTCATCTAAGTTTTAAAAAATTAATAATATTTAATAAAAAAGGTAAAGTAGAAATAAATTATAAATTAACTCTTTGATGTTTTAAATTAACTTGACGTCTTATATGAGACCCATTTAAATTTTTTTGCACAAGTTCTTTTTTATAGTAATTTTATTATATCACTTTTAATTAGTTATTATAAGTCATTCAAGACATGTCTATTTCGGTGCTTCGACTGTGATTTGACTATATCAACCCTAATTAATTATTATGGTCATCTAAGTATTAAAAATTTAATAATATTTCATAAATAAAGTAAAATAGACACAAAACGATATGTCAACATAAAATATTTGGTTCACTATCGAAATTATGTTAACGCAACATAAATTGGAATGAGACAGAGGAAGACATAAAACAACATATATTATTTGAAAATAAGATTAAAAGTATTGTAAATATGTAAAACCCCATAAGTTTTGATGAATTTATTTTGTATCCTCCCTCATGTTTAACGATGACTTTTGACTTGAATCATGCTAAGGGATTTTAAAGTGATGATTTGGCAAAGTTTTAAAATTTTTGAAAAGTGTTTAGGGTCATTTTGGGATCCCGAACCAGTGAGGGTCCATGATAACGTCGTAGCACGCCAGTTGCCTTCCATGATAGCAGCGTGCCATGCTGCCTACGCTCTACGATAAGGGTGTGGCAGCCTTTCGACAAAAATCACTCAATTTTATTTTTTTTCAATTGGGGCAAGGGTTTTTTTGTCCTTTTCCTTATTAAAAAACTTTAAACACTCCCTAACTTTTATTAGCTTATCAGTGATCAACTTTTATCATTGCTTCCCCTATTCAACCTTCAAGAGAAACAACTAAGGGTTTTCACATGGATTCAATTCTCCGGGCTCTAAATTCTGACTTTCTCTCGAATTTATCACGTAAAAAGGCATATTGAACACTCTCTATTTTAACTATTATATTATTGAATCAATTTATTTGATAATTATATGTTTTTGAATAATTGATTAAACTAGGGTTAAGGGTTTTTGGTTGCTAAACACTTGTATTATTTTTTCTTATTTTAAATGGTTTGTTCATGGTTTAAATGGTAGATTGCAAACTGAATTTGTGTCTCATGGTAATGGTGGGATGGACAATTTGTTTTTTCATAATGTTTATGGATTTGGTATAATGTTAACGACATGAACCTCAATTCACATCATAATTTTAGCTTTGAACAAGGATTTTACATAATTTAACTTATCTTTTAAAATATTGCATGTCATTAAATGGTAAAAAGGTAAAGAGGTTTGAAACTCTAATCAGTTAATTGTTATAATTTGATATAATGAGAATAGATTGCAAGTCTATTGGTATGACGATACCAAATTGAGAATTTCTTAATAAATGACTCCATCTATAATAGTATGTGAAAACTATCTTAATTGGGCTTAAAGAGAATTGTGTAGCTCACCAAGAAGGTGTAGTCCCAGAGAAATCAACACTAGAAACCACATTTGCTGACATTGGGGGTCTATGACCATTGTTTTTTATTTGCACAATATATTTTTGGGAGGCTAGTTGACTATTGGTGGCTTTATCCTAATTCTCCGGTACATGCAACTAACACGGACTAGGCCCTTTCGGTAGAAAAAGTTAAAATATAGCCCGTGGATGCCTTTAGGTCTGTACGAGCTACAAAGTTCAGGCATAAGTTTTAACGGTCATGTCTCATGTTCCTTGCCCCTATCCTGGAATTCTATTATATATATAATTGTTGTGCATATGATTTATGACTGATTTTGATAAATTCATTTGTTTTATCCCTTTTCTTGGATTGCACGTTAGTATTCGTCATACTGGCCATCCTCGTATGCTACATTCATTTTATAATGTAGGTTTCGAGGGCTTATCTTGTGACCTTGTGCAATATTAGGCGGTTTGGTACTCCTATCAGACAACTGTTGAAGTGGTGAGCCCTCTATCATCCAGAAGGCTTGGTTTACTTTAAATGTTTATGGTTTCAGTACTTATTTTTGGTTTTCTTCTAGCTTAGTCGGGGTCATATCCCAATTTGGTTGGTATTAATGGTTTAGAGGCTTGTAGACAAAATTGAGTATTTCCTTATGGATTCGGTATTTGATTTACAAATTTATTCCATGGATTTATAAATCTCCCTTATACAATTGGTTATCTTTCATTGTTTATTATAATTATTATCTTGCTCTCGAGGTAAGACTAAGGGGCTCGTCTTAGGATTTGGTTGGTTTAGGATGTCCGTCATGGACAGGCCCTAGTTCGAATAATGACAATCTTGGTATTAGAGAAAATTTCAAGGTCATTGGGTGTACACAAGCCATGTTGAGTAGAGTTTCCTTCATGGATGTGTAGCACACCATACTTATAAAGGGGAGCCTATAAGGAATTTAGGAATGTTTTCCTTTTTTGTGTCCTATTTTATGCTAGAGAGTCTAGTTACCATGAAACTTTTCTAACTCCTATCTTACTCACTTTTTAAATCATGCCTCCACAAAGATCTAACGACTTTAGGAACTCAGCTGGAACCTCAGTCCTAACTGAGGTAAATACGAAGAAAGTTTACCCTACTCATGGAATGCAGACTCGGTATAGAACCTGTATTTCTGTCTTCACTATTCCACATGGGGTTCCACCGGTCCCTACTAGTCCACCTCAGTCTGCTTGAGCTGGTTTTACTTATACTCAGTCCCATCAGGGAGATTTCTCAAATACTGAGTTCTGTCTGTCCATTCACATTCTTGCTTAGATTATGGCATCGTAGTCTCATCGGTCTGATTGTATTGGACCTATTGCTAGTTCGTCTGAGGTCACTCGAGTTGGCCAATTTATGAGGTTGAATCCCCCAACCTTTATAGGTTCTAAGGTTAAAGAGGATTCTAAGAGGTTTATTGGTGAGATGAAAAAGATCTTCAGAGTGATGTATGCTGGTGATTTAGAGGGTGTGGAGTTTGCAGCTTACCAGTTGAAGAAAATAAGTTATTAGTGGTATGATGACTAGGAAGAGATAATGGGTGAAAGAGCTGAGCTAGCAGTGTAGGAAGAGTTTACGGGGTGCTTTTCTCAGTCACTTCATTCCTCAAGAGTTGAAGGAAGCCAAGGCAGAAGAGTTTATGAATATGAAACATGGTAATATCAGTGTTAAGGAGTATGCATTGAAGTTTACCCAACTATCTTGTTATGCTCCTGAGCTGGTATCTAGTATGAGGTCCAGGACAAGGAAGTTTGTTTCGGGTCTATCCAAAGATTTGGTGTTGGAGTATAAGGTTGTTATGCTGAATAATGACATGGATATATCAAGGATAGTAGTTTACATGTAGCGGGTGGAAGATGAGAAAAAGAAGTTAGAAAGGAAAGGCACAGTAAAAAGTTTAAGTATGCAGAGCAAGGTACAAGTTAACAGAACAGTGGGAGAAATGGTAGGCAATGGCCTAAGAATAGGAAATGAAAAAATTCTTATTCGTCAGCAAGTGCTCTTGCTTCGTAGCCTTCTGGTGATTAGTGTTTTTAGTATAGCAATGGTCCCAGGGCATAAGGTGCCCAACCTCAAGATGGCGGAGCTCAGTCAGCTCCACCTTATCCACCTTATTGTGGTTATGCAAGGCCTTATCGTGGTTATTGGGAGGAGGGGAGAAATTAGTTCTTTAATTATGGTCAACCTAGTTATATGCAGTGAGATTGTCCTTCATCTAGGGTTGCCATCGGAGCCAATAAGGTTATGGTTGCCACTTCTTCAGCTCTTGTAGCCAAAATTGCTATATCAGGAATGGAAATTGGTCGAAATCACATTTATGCACTTGTTACTTGTTAAGAATCCAAGGTATCTCCAGATGTTGTTACTGGTATGTTATCGCTTTTCTCCTGTAATATTTATTGCTTGCTTGACCTAGGTTCCACCTTGTCTTATGTGACTTCCTAAGTGGCTGTACACTTTGATTTTGGTCCTAGAAGTATTTTCGACCCCTTTTCAGTTTCTACTTTGGTGGGTGAATCTATTGTTGTTAGAAAGGTCTATAAGGGTTATGTAATACCCCCGTACATTTCTAAGTCCAGTCTAGCTCATAGTACAGGTATAAGAGGCTTAAAACCTGAAAATTTAGCTAAGTGTTGGGGACTTAGTCTTATTTTTAGCCTCTCAACTTCGATGATTTTTAAAGTGACCTTCCCAAACTTGAGATGTAAATTTTTAAGTTAATTCATGTTCAGGGGTGAAAGTAGCATGTCTCGGGGAAGTTTCAGATTTTTTGGAGGAGGATTGGACTATGTTTGGATTTTCATTCCAATAGCTCATTGTGATTGCACCGCATTGCAGTGGCTATAGAGATGGTCACCTCATTGCATCATGGTGATGGTCAATTTTTTTGGGTTCCAATTTTGAATTTAAATTATAGAAGGGCAGTATGGTCTTTTTCCACCTCCCTAAATCGTGAAAACACGGGATTAAACTACTAAAATAATTTTATTCAACAAGAAACCCTAAACTCTCTTATTGTTCATCAAACTAAACCTTTTTCTATCCAAGAAAGATCAACAATTGGTGTCTTCCAAGCCAAGAACATTCAAGCTTGTGATATTCTTCAGAATTTAATCCTTAGAGGTATGTTAGATGTTCATCCATGGGCTCTTTTCACCCATGGAGTCCAAAAATCCAATTTCAAGTTTAAAGATATGATTTTTACATGTTACCATGAATTTTAACTATGAATTCCCATGAATTTCAATTTTATATTATGTTACACATAATTTGTTGTTGAGGTTAAACCCTACATGTTTTAATGATGCTTACTCGTTGGTTTGTCCCTTAAATTGTGATTTAGTATCAAAATCATGACATTACTATATGTTTAAAACAATTCCCATGTTTAAACCATAAATTGCAAGTGTTTGATGAAATGCCCAAAGGAATGAGTTTTGAATAATAACTACTTATCTTGTCCTTAAGGTTTTAGTACGGTCTTGTCATTATTGTTATCGAGTCCTGGGTTTTTTGAATACCCAAAATCTAGATTCTTACCAAGTCTCCAGTATCTACAGAATGGTTTAGGATAGTTATGAGCATTTTCATTTTAGTCAGTCACTATAAACAGCTAAACTTAGTTTAGTCTAGTAATTAGTATCTTTCAGTTGGGAGTAGGATTTAGCACCTAGTAAATACAGGGATGACGATTTCCCCATCAGTTAGGCAGAGTCGTTAGTAGCAGTTCCTATATTCCAGAACTATATAGCCAACATAGGATATGAGGAGTCACCCATTAGTTTAGGCTTGACTACCTCTCAGGGGTCACACGTCAGTTTGGGATTGACACCCTGGCCCTTCGAAACATCAGTTAGTGGATCCACACAACCATTATTAGTACCATTGGCACGACATTGACACCCTACCAACTGGGGTTATAGGTTGGACCCCATTTAGCTTAATTGGGATATGTCGGTTAGATGATAACTCCTACAGTATCACTCTACTATTCAGTACAGTATTTAGTTTCAGGTTTGCGTGACCATAGAATTCAGATATCAGTTATCCTATTACCAGTATTTCAAGTATTTTGATTTTCAAACCATTTCAGAATTTATTTTATTCTTGTTCAAGTATTCTGAGTCTTTCTAGTTTTCATGCATTCTTACTCTGTATCTCATGCTATACATTCAGTCAGTTATCACTTCATTTATATCAACCCATGTATTTCATCCTAATCTCATCTAATGTACTAGTACATTTAAAGTATTAATCGCATACTCGTCCTTCTACACTATAATATCTTATATCTTAGGTTGGACGCTTAGGCTCCTAACTGTACTTAGACCTTCCAGTGCATCAGCAGCAACAGCAAGGATGCGTCTTCATCATTTGAGGACGAGTTATCTCATATTCAGTTATGTCAGTAGTTTGGTTATTTAGTCAGTCAGAGTTAGTTGGGGGCTTGTCCTATCAACTCCACAGTTAGTCAATTTAGAGTCTTTCTAACTAGTACAGACATATGGTCAGTTTTCAGGTGTTATTATCAATTGTTTTATCAGCATTGATAGTATATTTCAGACATTTTTTAAAATTGTGATTCAGTATTGATTTTCAGTTGTTTAAACCTTCTGGCATTTTTTAGTTAAGTTCTGCACATGTCTTTGTTATTTTATTCAGTGCTCATAGCAGGTACCAACTCATGGGTTAGGTTGGGGTCTATCGGGGCTGTAAGCACCGTGTGGAATCTAGGGTGTACTCTCGGGGCATTACAGGTTATATGGTGTCTATCTTTTATAAGGACATATTAGTAGATTTGATAGAGCTTGATATATTTGATTTTGCTTTAATCTGGGGATAGGTTGGCTTCATAGAGCTATACTTCTCTAGTTTTCATGACCCAAAAGGTCATTTTTCACTTTTTAATGATTTGGTAATAGAATGGGAGGGAAGTTCCTTAGTATCCCAAAGGAAGTTTATTTATTATCTTAGGGCTCAAGAATTGATATCCAAAGGGTGTTTGTATCATTTAGTTCAGGCGAAGGGTTCTGACTCTGAAAGTCCCTCTTGTAGTTCGTCCTTGTGGTTAGTGAATTTCCCAAAGTTTCCCCTGATGATCTTTTTGGGATTCCTCCAGATAGAATTTTGAGATTGATCTTCTACCAAATACCCATCCCATTCTCAATCCTACCTATTGGATGGATCCGATAGAGCTAGAAAAACTAAAAGATCAATTGAAGGATCTCCTTGATAAGGGTTTCATCCATCCTAGTATTTCTTCTTGGGGTGCTCCTATATTTTTCATGCAAAAAAAATAGGTATCTACAGATGTGTATAGATTATCGTCAGTTGAATAAGATTACCGTGAAAATTAAGTGCCCTCTTTCTAGGATTAATGACCTTTTTGATCAGCTTTAGGGTGCTAAGTGTTTCTCTAAAAAAGATCTCCATTTGGGTTAGCATCAGTTGAAGATTAGGGAGGCTGATATCCCTAAGACTACTTTCCAAACCCATTATGGATATTATGAGTTTTTGGTTATGTCAATTTGGTTAACTAATTCTTTGACTGCTTTCATGAATCTTATGAATTGGGTGTTCAAACAATTTTTGAATGTATTCGTTGTAGTATTCATTGATGAAATCTTAGTGTACTCTATAAGTGAGCATGATCATGCAAATTTTCTTTGGATTATATTACAGACCTTTAAGGACCAGGAATTGTATGCAAAATTTTCTAAGTGTGAATTCTGGTTTAGTTCTGTGACTTTTCTTGGGCATGTTATATCTAGTGAAGGGATCAAGGTGGATCCATAAAAGATTGAGGAAGTTAAGAAATAACCTAAATCTATGACTCCAACCCTGATTAAGAGCTTCATAGGCTTAGCAAGTTATTATAAGAGATTTATGGAGAGTTTCTCATCTATTGCTGCTCCACCTATGAGGTTAACTCATAAAAAGGTAAAGTTTTTGTGTTTGATGCTTGTGAGGGCAGTTTTAAGAAGTTAAAGGATCAATTGACTTCTGCTCTCAATTTAACCCTCCCCGAAGGTATTACGAGGTTTTTGGTGTATTATGATGCATCCCATATAGGACTGGGTTGTGTCTTGATACAACATAGTAAGGTTGTGGCTTATGCTTCCAGGCAGCTTAAGGTTCATGAGAGAAACATCTCGACTCATGACCTAGAGGTTCCAGTTATGGATTTTGCTTTGAAAATTTGGCCTCACTATTTGTATGAGATGTATGTGGATATTTATTCAAAACATAAGAGTTTGCAGTACGTGTTTATGTAGAAGGAATTGAACCTCTAGAAAAGGCGGTAGCTTAAATTTTTGAAGGACTAAAACATGAGCCTGTACCACCATCCAATTAAAGCTACTGTTGTTTTTGATGCTTTTAACAAGTTGTCCATGGGGAGTTTATCTCATGTTGAAGAGGAGAGGGGGAGATTGGTGAAGGACATTCACCGTCTTACAAACTTAGGGGTTAGTTTGTTGGACTCCAAAGATGGGAGAGTTATCATTCAGGAGGTCGCTAAATCATCTCTTGGGGATGAGGTCAAGGAAAAGTAGGTTCTGGATCCCATATTTATGCAAATCAAAGATGAAGTGGGTCAACAGAAAGTTATGGGTTTCAAGATTGGGGGAAATGGCACTCTAAGGTACCAAGAGAGGTTGTGCGTTCCTGATGTAGATGGGTTGTGGGTAAGGATTTTAAAAGAAGCTCATGTGTCCAGATATATGGTTCATCTGGGTTCGACAAAGATATATCATGACTTGAAGAAAATCTATTGATGGAATACTATGAAAAGGGATGTGGCAAACTTTGTTGCCAAGTGTATGGTCTGTCAGCAAGTCAAGGTTTAACATTTGAGGCTGGGTGTCACTTCTCAAGAGATAGAATTGCTCACGTGGAAGTGAAAAATGATTAATATGGATTTCAGTATGGGTCTTTCGTGGTCTCGAAATCAGTATGATTCTATTTGGGTCATGATGGATAAAATGACCAAGTCCTCTCTTTTCTTACCTATAAGGACTAACTACTTAGGAAAAGATTATGCCAAGTTGTTCATTCAGGAGATGGTCAAGTTGCATAGGGACCTGGTGTAAAACCCCGTATTCAAGTACGTGTATTGGCGTATTCAAGTACGTGTATTGGTCTTATTTATATGGAATTAATTTTTTTTATTTTATTTATACCAGAATTTGCCCGCGATGGTTCCATGCGGAGGTTATTGAATAAGCTTTCCAACGATATAAAGATTTCCAAAAACAAATAGGTTTCGGATATAATCGAGCACGTTCGAAACTATAAAATGGTGGCCGGAATATTTGGGAATAGTAAATGTGCAGGAAAATTTACTGCACACAAACTACTGAGGCCAGCGGAATTTTTGGGTCAACTTTGAACAATCATAACTCCCTTAATATAATGAACTGGGAGAGCTTCGACCTATGAAAAGAAATATCTTTGAGTCTTGTTTCCAATCAATTGGTTTCATCCAAATCCAACGTCTGAGTAAGGTGTTATACTCGTTTTACTTTAGCCTATCAAAACAGAGTTTTAGGGTCAACTTCAAACGACCATAACCCCTTGTACAGGACGAACTGGGTGGCCTACTTTATATGAAATGAAAGCCCTTTGAATTATCCTTCCAACGATAACAATTTCACCCAAATAAGATATCAGAGAAAAGAGTTATGTCGATCTACTTTAGCTTATCAAAACAGTCCACTAAAGGACAGATTTGACATTATTTAAATTTTAAAGGCATTTTGGTCATTTCCTATTATATTATGGACGGAAATATGTGTATATATACATGTATATGAGTTCAAAAACTCATTTTCATCATCAATCATTGAGAAATAACAAACCCTAGCCAAATTTGACCTTTAAATTACTTTTGATTCAACCGTAGAAATTCCAAAGTAATCCGATAACTGCGTTTGTCATCTCGAGAGCTTCGAACGGCACCTATTATTTGTGTAAACAGGATTTCATAATCAAGAGGTGAATTCTAAGGTATGAATATTGTCTGCCTTTGTTCTTTTCCATATCTATATGTGTGATAGAGGATTATATGTATTGGTTGTTATTGAAAGGTGATGAAAATAGGGTTAGGGACTATTTTGCATGGTTTGGTTGTATTGAATTGTGGAAGGTGGATATGGTAATTGAGTTATGGAAGGTGGATATGGTGATACACTATTGAATTGATGATTATTTATGTCTATGGCTCAATTTGGTTTAATGGATTGGTTGGAAGGATAAATGAATCCAAACTTGATATTGGAGGATGTTGTATGAATATGCATGGCATGTGAATGTAATTGGAGTATAAGAGGGTTAACGTGACACCCTTTATGGTATAATTAAGGCTTACTACTTAACCACTAGTTTGGTGAATTCAAATAATTGAATTGTGACGTTTGGTCGCTAATACTAGATTGCTATATATGTTCATTGTAGATAAGTAATCCAAAAAGACGGGAAGTCCATTTGGGACTAGTACTGAAGGTTGACAGTCAGGTATGTAAAGCATACTCTATACCATATCTTTGACATGAAAGTGAACAATTGTTCTATTAAGAAAGTTTCCAAAGTTATTCAGTAACATGTGATCCATAATGGTTTTGTATGATGTCCTACATTACCAATGAACTTGTTTCCACCCTACAAGATGTCAAGACATTCCAATACTTACTTGTTTTCCAAATCTTACATGTTTATTGCACTAATGAATGTCAGAAGGTATTCGGTTACTCAAATAAGATCCATGTGCTATTAATAACTCCAAAACGTTTCATTGATATACCAATAAGTTCCTACTTCATTGTTATGGCATTGATGACTCCAAAACACTTCATTGATGTGCCAATGAGTTCTTACTTCATTGTTATTACATTGATGGTCTATTTATATGTCTCTTATTGATGTATCATTGTTTCAAAGTATCAAAAATGCAGTGGCGACCGAAATAACAATCTCAAAGATTAATTGAACTAAGTGATGGAAGTTCTCTCTTATCGGGTGGTATCCCAGGGGCATAAGCCTATCATGGGTCGATCCCTATTTATGTGTTTATGGGTGGTATCCCAGGGGCATAAGCCTATCATGGGTCGATCCCAGTTGATATGTACTGGAGGAAGCCTAATGGTCACAGTACAATACAGTAATGATTACAAATATGATAAGAACGAAGGTAAAGTGATTGAATAAATACAATGTACAGGTTGTCACAAGTTCTAGTAAGTGTGGTCCAGTCCTATTATGATTTATTCACTTGTTTCTGATTTCTATTGAGCTCCTATATCATATGTGATTATCTACAGCTTTACATACTCAGTACATATTTTGTACTGATGTCCCGCATGGGGGACCTGCATTTCATGCTGCAGGCACAGGTACCTCAGCTCATACAACGCACAAGTAGAAGCCAGGATATCCAGCTGCTTTTGGTGAGCTTTAGTTTGCTTCGGAGCTTTCCGTGTCATATCCAGTCACTTTTGGTATTGTATAGAAGTTAGTCATATGGTGGGGTGTGTCCCGATCTTAGTTAAACTCTGTGTATTGTCTAGAGGCTTTGTAGACCTAATGTACAGTCAAGGTGGTGTTTTGTTAATAGACGTGATGGCTCCAACGGTCAAGTATTGTATATACATATATATGTGTGCTCTAGCTTATACAGGTGATTATTTCCTTTTTTATGCGACATAATGCTGTCCGAATTTTGGGTTTTCATAGAGGTATGCATGGGAAGTATAAGGTTATGAGCTGGTTCTCCCGGGCCTCCTCGGTTACGAGTGCCAGTCCGCCCCAATAGGATTTGAGGCGTGACACCTGGTGTCTATTATTTTTGACTGAGGTACTGATAGAATCCAAGCGTACACGCAAGTGTACGTGGTCTTATCAAGTAGTAAAGTAGCCTAATGAAAGCCAAGTATCAATCCCACAGGGACTTTATTCAACAACGATTCTATTCTAGTTCACAGTTTAGATTCAATTGGTGCAAAAGTAACCTAAAATAGTTTGGGATATTGATTTACAAGTAAAGTAAGCATAAAGTAAAGATCTTGAATCAATCAATAGGAGAAAACCCAGGGTTAAAGTACTCTCGAACAATCATACTATGTTGTTGAACTTCATTCGTTAACTTGCTTATCTTGGTTATTGATTCGTAGGGTTAATTACATGATCATGGTTTCCCGACCTCTAATTATTTACCTAAGTTGGACCTTA
The DNA here is from genome assembly GCF_002878395.1 of Capsicum annuum. Lineage (NCBI taxonomy): Eukaryota > Viridiplantae > Streptophyta > Magnoliopsida > Solanales > Solanaceae > Capsicum > Capsicum annuum. The sequence continues at coordinate 32,395,121 of NC_061116.1, forward strand.
CAACTATATCGTTGAGCAGGGATGTAATAGTCCAATTAAGTTCTTTACGCTATCATCCTATGTGTGAATCAAGTAAGGCACCTAAGTACATCCCTGCCCTTGAAACTAATTTGAATTCCTTATTTCATAAAAGAATACAAACCTTACTTTGTTTATTCCCATGATCTATCTTCCTATTCCCTCTCCCGAGGTCACAAGGTTGAAAATTGATGTATTCTAAGGGTAGAAAATCCTTAAAATAGTTAAATCAAGAATAAACAAACAACCATTAGTGATAAGCAAAATCAAACAAACTTAATTCAAAACAATAATACTCATGTTCTTGGCTTTAACTCTGGAAAGAGGGCGTTTAGCCATGTATAGTCATAACAGTAATCACAAGGTTGTAATTAATGACTAATACATTAATGAGCTAAATTAAAGTAATAAAAACCTAAATATGAAGTTGTATCCGCCCCTCAATCTCCAAAACATGTCATAAAGATATGTAAAAATGTGACAATGATGTATTTATAGCAATAGAAGTAGCCCAAGCCATCTAGGAGTCGAATTTCATTAATTTATGAGCAAGGAAGTATAGAGGGAACCGCCCTAGGTTGATCCCCGCTACAGCAAGGGCATCGTGGCTAAATCGCCTTGGCTCTCTGGAGTTTGCTTCTAAAATTTTGGCTAAGTGTTGAGTCTCCCATCTTAGTCCCTTGTGTCGTGGTGTCTTCCCTATGGATTTCCAGCCTTTTCAACATCAAAATATCATAAGATTTATCTCACAAATCCTCCTACACAATCACACCACACGAATTAAATATCATCACAACACAATACCCATGACGATGAATCAAAACAAGAGCTAAGCTAGGCTAGTTCGCATTGATCTTTAACTTTATACATCTATTAACTTAACCAAATTGAACCTTGCACATACCCAACAAGTTATTCCACTCATAATTACATATTAAAATTATTTGGAACACATTAAACTGTAATACCCCGTATTTCCTTAGCTTAAGATAAACTCTCAGCTCATGAGTTATCCAATATAAAATTTTGAAATTCTTATTATTTTTCAGTTTAGATCCTACTATTGTGTAGGAAATTGAATTAACTTTCTAAAGATATAAAATTTGCCTAAATCCAATAAAAGAAGTTATGGCTATTTCAAGTTTCAATCGTTAAACACCGTCATTCAGGCCAATAGTGTGTCACGAAGTATGTCAAAATGACAATTGTCAGTTTTCAGTGAGGTACCGCGATACAGGCATATCGCGCCAAAGCTCATTTTCACATTTGTCAATTTTTAGTGAGCCAACGTGATTGTACCGCATCGCACCAAGATTCTAGGTCCTATCTAGTATTTCAACCCGATTCCACCGCGTCATGCCACCAGCCACATTCCCAGTTGTCATTTTCCAGTGGCTTGGCACAATAGCGGCACATCACGCTAGGGCCCAAAATTCATTTTTTTAGTAGGAACTTTTAAGTTGTTCTCAGGGGTAAATGGGTATTTTTCTACGGTCCTAATCAGTCTAAACACGAAATTAACCCCTAAATAACCCATTATCTCATCATTTATTCACTTTATTCAAAGATTAAGTCATTCTCTCTCAAAAGGGGGATAAACCCTAACTTCAAAAAACAAGAGAAAAAAAATCAAGAGTCTCCCCAAGAACCTTCAAGAACTAACAATCCAAGGTATGTTAGGTGTTCATCTATGGGTTCCTTTCACCCATAGAGTCCACGAATCCATTTTTAAAACTACAAGATCATTGATTTATGAATTACATGCTTGAAATTGAATTGAATTCATGTTCATGATATTGTTGGATTTTAATCCATGATTTAAATTAAAAGATTCAAGAATTGATCCTCGTATGTGTTGATTTACATAATATTCAAGATAAACCCTTCAATTTTCAAGTTGATTGTTGAAACAATATCAACCCTAAGTGTTTATGATTTAATGATTTAGTTATGCTTCCCCATGTGTGAGAAAATGCCTATGTGGATGAAATAGTGCCATTATAACATGACAACATGTATTCCCTATTCATTTACAAGTTAATGCATTACAAATGTTTTATGAAATGCCTCTATGTATGAATTATGAACAAGTGAATATTGTTATGTTATTCAAGATCATGTTATGCTTTACTTTTCATGATATTGAGTCCTAGGGGTATTTAATACCCGACAACTTAGTTGTGTGCCTAGAGCCAGTATCAGTTATAAAATCTCTCAGTCATGTCATGATCAGTAGTACTCTCAGTCAGTTACAGAACTCAGTAGAACTTAGTCAGTTATTAAACTCAGGAAAACTCAGTAAGCTCAGTATCAGTATAGTCCAGTTCAGTATACTCAGCTCAGTGTCTTTTAGTTGGGAGTAGGATTCGGCATCGAGTGAACCCAAGGATAGGGGCTCACCTGCCAGTGGAGGCTATAATCTCTAGAAGAAATCCTTATATTCTAGAACTACGTAGCTAGTGTAGGTTGAGATATCAAACCTGCTAGTTGAGGGTTGATAAGGTGTTTTAACCTGCCAGATAAGGGTTCCACCATTCTCATTAGAGTACTTGCTAGATGAGGGTAACTCTTCAGTGTCTTTACCCATGGCACGGTACTGACACCCTTCCAACTGGGGTTTTAGGTTGGACCCCAACTCAGTTATCTTATCTTATTTGAGGCATGTCAGTTAGATGATTACCTCCCACAGTCTCAGTTATAGTCTTCAGAATAGAACTTAGTTCAGTTCTACATTTTAGAACTGTCAAATAAAGTCAACTAGTATCAGTAAATTTGTTATCAGTAACTTCAAATATTAGTTACTCAGTATTAGAATTCAAGACGTAGCTTCAGACAAGCTTAGTCATAGTATTTATTTATAAGCACAGTAGTGCGGACTCAGTATTTACAGTAGTATCAGTTATCTATATACTCTTATGTTCAGTTACTCTATATCATATAGTCAGTTATTGAACATGAATATGAACCCTTGCATTCAGCCTTACCTTATCTAGTATACCAGTACATTCCACGTACTGATGCATACTCTTTTTTTACGCTATGATGTCTCATATCATAGGTTTTGATGCTTAGCTTCCCGACCGTGCATAGATAGATTCAGATTCAGTCAGCAGAAGTAGACTTAGCAGCGAGTCCTCATCATTCAAGGATGTTCTACATTTCAGCTATTCAGTAGATGCAGTATTTTCAATAGATGAAGTTAGTTGGAGGCTTGTCCCATTAACTCCACCTTTAGTCAGTTTAGATTAGAGGCTTTTCAGATAAGTTTTCAATCAGTATTTAGTTTTACAGATTGTTGTTTTAGTTGATACATTTTATTAGTATTTCAGATGTTTTGAACCTTATGACATTTTAGCCTATTATGCCGTATTTATTACAGTATCATGTTTCAGTGCTCACAGCAGATATCAATCATGGGTTAGCTTGTGGTCCTTCGGGGTCATAAGCACCGTGTAACATCTGGGTAAAGATTCAGGGTGTTACAAACTTGGTATCGAAGCCTAAGGTTCAACAGTTTCCTATAAGTCTGAAAGCTGTATCAAGTAGAGTCTTGTGCATGGGTGTGTAGTGCGCTACACTGATGGACAAGAGGCTATGAGATGTTTTATAAAAAGTTTCCCTTCTTTTAGTGTTTATGTTGTGTGAGTGAGCATGATCCCAAGTTAAAATCTCAGTCTAATCCATTTCCTCTTTATCATTTACAGAACATGCCTCCCAAAAAGACTAATAAAAGGAGAACTAGAAATCAGTCAGCACCTCAGCCCATTTAGGCAGATCCCCTGGATGATCACGTCTCCTATATAGAATTTAGAGCTGTATTCACTACTCTAGCCAACTTTGTAGCAGCCTAGAATGAACGGCCAACTATTGTTCTGACCAACCTAGTTACCAATACTGCTGCAGCCAGGATTCAAGACTTCACTAAAATGAATCCTCCCCTATCAGTGAGAGTGCTAAGTTAGCTTTCTATCAACTACAAGATGTAGCTCATACATGGTTTAATCAATGGAAGGTAGACAGGGGAACAAATGTAGAGGCCATAGAGTGGGAAGAATTTTCTACAACTTTTTAAAAGAGATTCTTTCCCTTAGAGCTGAGAAAATCTAAGGGGTTAGAGATCATCAATCTCGGGCAGGGCAGTATAAGTGTGAAAGAGTATTACCTTAAGTTTACTTAATTAGCCAAGTATGCTCTCCATGTAGTAGCAGACAATAGGTCTAGAATAAGCATGTTCGTATCTAGGGTGTCAGATAGTATGGTTAAAGAGTGTAGAACAATGATGTTGATTAAGAAGATGGACATATCCAGGCTTATGGTCCATGCTCAACAGATAGAAAAGGCTAAGATTACATAGAGAGGAAGAATAAGAGATCTTGGATAGGTAGCCTCAATTTCAATCAACCTAAGTTAGAGGGCAGTAACCATTCCCAGTTTTGTCTAAAATCTTTAGTTCTAACTCTGTTCTCGGTCAGTGCTCCAGTTCCTAAGTTTAGAAATGGTAACCACGATAGGGACCCAAGCTCTAAATCTCAGGGTTGTGTCAGCAGTGCTTAAACAAATCCTTTTTGTTAGAAATGTGGTAGAAACATAAGGGTATTTGTAGAGCTGGAAGTGATATTTGTTTCAGGTATGGCAAGCCAAGCCACAGAGTCAGTTATTATCCTCAGTCAGGTTCTCAGGGTCAGCATACTCATTCTTCAGTTCAATCAGGTCACCTAAATCAGCAGGGTGCCGCTTCCAGTGCCACCAGTGGGCAACATTTGAATAGGATTTATGCACTTCAATCCAGGCAAGATCAGGAAAATTCTCCTGATATGGTCACTGGTACATTACAGATCTTCCATTTATATGTTTATGCCTTGTTAGATTTAGGATCTTTTTTTTTTCGTAACTCATTATATAGACTTTAACTTTAGAGTCAGTCCAGAAATCCTAGCAGAGCCTTTCTCAGTTTCTACCCAAGTAGGTAAATCTATCATAGTTTAACGGGTATACAGGAACTGTCTGGTTATGATATCTTAGAAAGTTACTTCTGCAAACCTTGTAGAGCTAGAGATTGCAGATTTTGATATTATTCTTGGCATAGATTAGCTCTACTTATGTTATGCCTCAGTTAATTGTAGAAACAAAATAGTTCATTTTCAGTTTCCAAATGAGCCAGTCCTTGATGGAGAGGAAGTACCACAACGCTTAAGGGTCAGTTGATTTTAAACCTTAGAGCAAGAAACATAATATCCAATGGATGTATCTACCATCTTATGCGAGTCAAAGACTCTAACTCAGAAACTCCAACTCTCGAGTCAGTTCTAATATTAAATGAATTCTCAGATATGTTTCCCAAAGATCTTCCTAGAGTTTCTCCCATTAGGAAAATAGACTTTGGAATTGACCTTCTTCTAGATACTCAGCCCATATCTATTTCTCCATATAGAATGGCACCAGCAGAACTCAAGGAATTAAAAGAATAGTTGAAGAGTCTCCTAGATAAGAGATTTATTAGATCCAACGTCTCCCTGTAGGGCACACTAATTCTATTCGTGCATAAGCAAGATAGTTCACTCAGAATGTGTATTGACTACCGTCAGTTGAGCAAAGTCATAGTGAAGAATAAGTTTCCATTTTTGGGTGCTAGCTACTTTTTCAAGATAGACCTCAAATTAGGCTATTATCAGCTCAGAGTTAGAGAATGTGATATTCCAAAAATAGCTTTTAGAATTGGGTATGGTCACTTCGAGTTTCTAGTCATGTCCTTTGGTCTTACTAATGCCCCAGCTGCTTTCATCGACTTAATGAATCACGTGTTCAAGCAGTACTTGGACATGTTCATTATAGTCTTTATCGATGACATTTTTGTCTATTCTCATAGTGAGAATGATCACACAGACCACCTCAGAATAGTACTTCAGACTCTCAAAACTCACTAATTATTTGCCAAATTTAGTAAGTGCAAGTTTTGGCTAAGGTCAGTAGTATTCCTTGGTTATGTTTTTTCTTGTGATGGCATTAGAGTTGATCCTCAAAAGACCAAAGTGGTAGAAAATAGCCTAGATCCATCTCTCCATCAGATATCAAGAGTTTCTTGGGATTAGCTGGCTATTACCTTTAGTTTGTTGAGGGGTTTTTGTCTATTACATCCCCTATGTCCAGATTGTCTTAGAAGAAAGTCTAGTTTCAGTAGTCAAATTCTTGCGAGAAGAGTTTACAGGAGTTGAAGACTCGACTCACCTCAGCCCCAATTTTAACTCTACCAGATAGTTCAGATGGGTTTGTTGTGTACTGTGATGCATTGAGAGTATGTTTGGGTTGTGTCCTCATGCATAGAGGTAAGGTCATAACCTATGCCTCTAAATAGCTTAAGACCCATCAGAAGAAATATCTAACTTATAATCTTGAGTTAGCAGCTGTAGTGCATGCCTTAAAGATTTGGAGGTACTATTTGTATAGGGTGCATGTAGATGTGTTCACTGATTACAAGAGCTTGTAGTATGTCTTTTTTCTCAAAAAAATTTAAATTTGCATTAGAGAAGGTGGTTAGAATTATTAGAAGATTATGACATGAGTGTTCTTTACCATCTAGAAAAAGCCAATGTAGTGGCTGATGCTCTCAGTAGGCTATCTATGGGTAGTGTTGGTCATATTGAGAACAGTAAGAAGAAGTTAGTTCAGGAAGTTCATCATCTTTCCCGACTAGGTTTCTGCTTAGTCGATTTAGTAGAAGGTAGTGTGCGGGTTTAGAATAGTTCTGAATTCTCTTTAGTTTCCGAGGAGAAGGAAAAGCAGGATATAGATCCCAGTCTTGTTAAGTTGAAAGAGTTAGTCAGAGATCAGAAAGTAGAGGTTTTCTCCCAATAGGGAGATGGTGTATTACATTTCCAGGGGCATTTATGTGTTCCAGGTGTAGATGACTTGAGGCAACAAATTCTTGTAAAAGGGCATGGTGCACAATACTCAATTCACCCAGGGACCACTAAGCTGTACTGTTATTTGAGGGATATCTATTGGAGTGGGATGAAGAGGGATATTGCCAAATTTGTAGCTAAATGCTCTACATGTCAGCAAGTTAAGATTGAGCACCAAAATCCTAGTGGGTCCATGCAGGAGTTCAATATTCCTACATGGAAATGGGAAGAAGTGGACATGGACTTTGTGAAGGGTTTGCTATGTACTCATCATCATCATGATTCCATTTGGGTTATCATAGACAGGATGACCAAATCAACTTATTTCTTTCCAGTTCATACTTCTTATTCAGTCGAGGACTATGCCAAACTCTATAATAGAGAGTTGGTCAGGTTACACAGAGTCCCATAATCTATTATCTCAAATAGAGGTACCCAGTTTACCTCTTATTTTTGGAAAGATTCTAAAAGAGTCTTGGTACCTGAGTTTATCTCTGTATAGCCTTCTACCCTCAGATGGATAGTTAAGCAGGAAGGACCATTCAGACTCTAAAAGATATGCTAAGAGCATGCGTTGTCTATTTTAAGGGTAGTTGGTATGACCACTTGCCTTTGATCAAGTTCCCATATAATAAAAGCTATCATTCCAGTATTCAGATGGATCTATTTGAAGCTCTCTATGGTAGGTTATGCAGATCTCTAATTGGTTTGTTCAAGGTAGGTGAGGCCACAGTTATAGGGCCCAACATAGTGTTTGATGCCTTAGAGAAGGTTCAATTCATAGAAAGACTTAGGGCTACCCTGAGCCAACAAAAATAATATGTAGATGTATAGAGAAAGGATCTATAGTATGAGATTGGTGATTTTGTGTTCATAAAAATATCTTTCATGAAGGGGGTAAAGAGGTTTGACAAGAAGGGAAATCTCAGTCCTCGATATATCAATCCTTACAGAGTTCTCAGCCATTTTAGAAAGGTAGCTTATGAGCTTGAGTTGCCTTCAGATCTATCCTCAGTGCATCCAGTATTCCACGTCTCCTTGCTAAAAAAATACATTGGTGACCCAGTAGTTATATTTCCTTTAGAGGATGTAAATATTCAGAATGATCTCTCTTTCGAAGAGGTTCTAGTCCAGATCTTCGATCATCAGATTCACAGACTGAGGAATAAAGAAGTTTCCTTAATCAAAGTTCTTTAGAAGAATCAGTCCGTAGAAGGAGCTACTTAGAAAAAAAATAGATATGCGGACCAATTATCCTCACCTCTTCTCCGCAACCTTAGATCCAACTGAAGGTAACAGTCTTCCTTAGCCTTACTCAGTTTTATGTTCAGCTATAATTATAACTTGGTAATTATTACCGTTGCATATTCAGTTATGCATTCATGAATCAGTTTAGTCATGTACGCATGTATTAGATAGGCATGTTCAGTATGAAAACCCAGCCTATCAGTAGCTTCAATCATGTATTCATGCATCAGATATGCATATTCAATATGTCAGCTCAGCCTATCAGTGTTTCTCAGCTTAATCAGTCTCATTCGAGGATGAATATTCCCAAGGGGGAGATATTGTAATACCCCGTATTTCCTTAGCTTAAGATTAACTCTTAGTTCATGAGTTATCCAATAAATGTTTTTTGAAATGCTCCTTATTTTTTAGTTTAGAGCCTGCCATTACGTAGGAAATTGAATTAGCTTTTCAATGATATAAAATTTACCTAAATCTGATAATCGGGTAAGAAGATTATGGCTATGTTAAGTTTCAGTTGTTAAACATCATCATTAATGCTAGTAGCGCGTAGTAGAGTATGTCAAAATGGAAATTGTCAGTTTCCAGTGAGGTAGCACGATATCGGCGTATCATGCCAAAGATTATTTTTATATTTGTCAATTTCCAGTGAGCTACCTCATCGCGCCAAGCTTCTAGGTCCCATCCAGTATTGCAATGCGATTCCACCACATCGTGCCACCAGCCACATTCCCATTTTTCATTTTTCAGTGGCTTGGCATGATAGAGCCACGTCGCGCTAAGGCCCAAAATTGGGATTTTCAGTACAAATTTTTAAGTCATTCAGAGGGGTAAATAGGTATTTTTCCACGACCCTAATCAGTCTAAACAAGAAATTAACTCCTAAATAACCCATTATATCATCATTTATTCTCTTTATTCAAAGATTACGTAATTCTCTCTGAAAAAGGGGGCTAAACCCTAGCTTCAAAGAACAAGAGCAAAAATCAAGAGTCTTTCCAAGAACCTTCAAGAATTAACAATCCAAGGTATGTTTGGTGTTCATCTATGGGTTCCTTTCACCCATAGAGTCCACAAATCTATTTTTAAAACTGCAAGATCGTTGATTTATGAATTACATGCTTGAAATTGAATTGAATTCATGTTCATGATATTGTTTTAATCTATGATTTAAATTACAAGATTCAAGAATTGATCCTTATATGTGTTGGTTTACATGATATTCATGATAAACCCTTTAATTTGTAAGTTGATTATTAAAACCATGTCAACCCTACGTGTTTGTGATTTAATGTTTTAGTTATGCCACCCCATGTGTGATAAAATGACTATGTGGACGAAATAGTGCCATTATAACATGACAACATGTCTTCCCTATTCATGTACAAGTTAATGCATTACAAGTGTTTGATGAAATACCTGTATGTATGAGTTATGAATAAGTGAATATTGCTATGTTATTCAAGATCATGTTATGCTTTACTTTTCATGCTATCGATTCCTGGGGATATTTAATACCCGATAATTTAGCCGTGTGCCTAGAGCTAGTATTAGTTATAGAATCTTTCATTCATGTCACGATCAGTAGTACTCTCAGTCAGTTACAGAACTCAGTCGAACTTAGTCAGTTATCGAACTCAGGAAAACTCAGTAGGCTCAGCATCAGTCCAGTCCAGTTCAGTATACTCAGTTCAGTGTCTTTCAGTTGGGAGTAGGATTCAGTATCGAGTGGACCCAAGGATAGGGGTTCACCTTCCAGTAGAGGGTGTGATCGCTAGAAGCATTCCTTGCATTCCAAAACTACGTAGCCAGCGTAGGTTGAGATATCAAACCTGCCAGCTGAGGGTTGATGAGGTATTTTAACCTGCCAGATGAGGGTTCCACCGTTCTCATTAGAGTACGTGCCAGATGAGGGTAACTCTTTAGTGTCTTTACCTGTGACACGGTACTGATACCCTTCCAACTGGGGTTATAGATTGGACCCAAACTCAATTATCTTATCTTATTTGGGGCATGTCAGTTAGATGATTACCTTCTATAATCTCAGTTTCAGTTTTCAAAATAGAACTCAGTTCAGTTCTATAGAATCAGGACTGTCAGATAGAGTCAACCAGTATTAGTAAATCAGTTATCAGTAACTTTAGATATCAGTTACTCAATATCAAAATTTAGGACTTAGCTTCAGATAAGCTTAGTCACAGTATTTATTTATAAGCACAGTAGTGCAGGCTCAGTATTTACAGCAATATTAGTTATCTGTGTACTCTCATGTTCAATTACTCTAAATTGTACAGTCAGTTATTGATCATGCATATGAACCCTTGTATTCAACCTTAGCTTATCTAGCATACCAGTATATTCCATGTACTGATGCATACTCTTTTTTTGTGCTAGAATGTATCATATCATAGGTTCAGACGCTCAGGTTCCCGACCACACATAAAAAGATTCAGATTTAGATTCAGTCAGCAGTAGTAGAATTAGTAGTGAGTCCTTATCATTCAAGTATGTTCTATATTTCAGTTATTTAGTAGATGGAGTTAGTTGGGGGCTTGTCCCATCAACTCTGCCTTCAGTTAGTTCAGATTATAGTCTTTTCGGACTCATTTTCAGTTAGTATTGGATTTTACAGATTGTTATTTTAGTTGATACATTATCAGTATTTTAGATGTTTTGAACCTTATGGCATTTCAGCTTATTATTCCGCATTTATTACAGTATCATGTTTTAGTGCTCACAGCAGATATCAGTCATGGGTTAGCTTGTGGTCCTTTGGGGTCGTAAGCACCATGTAGTGTCTGGGATATAGACTCGGGGTATTACATAAATACTATAGAATCTACAGGGATCAACTAGACAATCACCTAGCTCAATCTAGTAACGCTATTTCCATGATTGAACTTTAATTAAATCTTTTAGGTACAAACTCATTGGGAGTTCACTTTGAACATTGTACACACGTGCTTTAACACTTTGATGCAGATTTATCTCATTATCAACCCATATAACCATAAATCATCCTCAAAATAAGGCTAAAAAGATTAGAATAGTGATACTAGAATGGATAAATACACCGAACATCAGGCACATAATTTTCCTCATATTTCTAGCATTCTTTTTCGAAATAGTTGGGTACTCAGGTGAACCTTAGCATTGCTTTCCACCCTCAAATGGATGGACATGCAGAGCATACTACTTAGTCTCTAGAAGATATTCTAAGGTCCTGTGTGATTGATTTTAAAGGTAGTTGGGTTGATCATTTGTCGCTTATCGAGTTGTTTTATAATAATAATTATCATTCTAACATCTAAATGGCTCTCTTTAAAGCCCTTTATGGCTGGAGGTGTAAGTCTCCATTAGATGGTTTGAGGTGGGTGAGACTAGATTTTTTGGGCCAGACTTGGTTCATCAAGCGACAAAAAAGGTAAAAGTGATTTAAGAAACACTTAATACATCTCAAAGTTGCCAAAAATCATATGCAGATGTGAGGTGAAGGGAGTTGGAATTTAAAGTTAATGATTGAGTGTTATTGAAGGTTTCTCTTATGAAAGGAGCCATGAGATTTGGGAAAAGGGGGAAACTCAGACTCCGTTACATTGGTTTGTATCAAATTGTGAGAAGGTTAGGAATATTGCCTACGAATTGGACTTACCATCAAATTTGGACTCGATTTATCCCATATTTCATGTATCAATAATTAGAAAGTATGTGGGAGATCCTTCCTTGGTAGTGCCCATTGAGGATATTGGTATTAAGGATTCATTGTCCTATGAAGGAATTCTAATTGAAATCTTAGTTAGGCAGGTTCAGAATTTACGGACTAAGGAAATAGATTTGGTGAAGGTACATTGGAGGAACTAAAAGATTGAGAAGTCTACATGGGAATCAGAAGAGGATATGAAGGCTAAGTACCCATTTTTATTTTCAATGGTGGGAAAAAATGCTTAAGGTATGAGTTTTACTTCTTCTCATATAGAATCTTGAATTTGTTGTTGAATCCCTCTACATATTCTCTCCATTATCATGATAAGGGTATCCTAATTTCTCATTCGGGGATGAATGATCCTAGGAGGGATATGAAAAATTTATTTTGGATCCTGCTTCATGTTTAACAGTGATTTTTAACTTGAATCATGATAAGGTATGTTAAAGGAACGATTTGGCAAAGTTTCAAAATTTTTGAAAAGTCTTCGGGATCATTTTAGGACTCCAAACCAGGGAAAGCCCACTATAAGGCCATGGTACGCCAGTTCCCTTCTGTAATAGTTGTGTGCCACATTGCCTATGCTTCGTGATAAGGGTATGCCATACCCTTGGGGAAAAATCACCTAGTTTGGTTTTTTTCAATTAGGGAAAGGGCTTTTTGATCCTTTACACTATTAAACAACTTTAAATACTCCCTAACTCCAATTAACTTATTAGTTATCAACTTTTATCATTGTTTTTCCCTTTTTAAACCTTTAAGAGAAGCAACTAAGGGTTTACACAAGGATTCAATTCTCTAGGCTCTAAACTCTGAATTTTTCTCAAATTCACCCCGTATAAAGGAATGTTGGAGACTTCCTATTTTAACTATTATATTATTGTATCAATTTATTTAACAATGAATTTTTTGAATGATTGATTAAACAAGGGTTGAAGGTTTTGGTTGTTAAACACTTGCATTATTTTCTCTTATTTTAAATGGTTAATTCATAGTTCAAATATGTAATGACCCTCTAGGTCATTTCCTTTATTAAGGGGGGGGGGGGGGGGTTCCAACGTTTTAAGCCTTTCAACATTGGTTACAGCTCATTTATGACTTGTCAGAACTATTGATGCAGTAATTAGACAATTCATTTGGATTTTAGGCTCATTTTCTTTTTTGGAACTTTTGCTGTTTAGGATTTAGTCTTGAACCAAAACTCTTAGTAAATGACCTTGGATGAGAATTCAATAACACCATCAACTCCAAAACATTGATTTTGGGCTAGCGGTGTCCTTGGTTTAGGTCCTAAGACTTTTAGACTTGTTTTGGGAAATTGGGCGAATTATGAGAAAAATAAAACTATAGGTATGGGCCCCACATTTATTCAAAATAAACTCGGGTAAAAGTTTTGATGGTTACATTGTGTCCGAAATATCGAATTTAGTATGGTACCATATTTTGTTTGTGTGAGCAGAGTTTTGAATAAATCCCAAGCATCTGGTAGAAGTTCATTCCTGACTTAGCAAACTCTAGTGCATCAGGTCACAGGTGTGACCGCACTCACAATAGTCTAATTCCGCTTGCAATCATCACAATTGCGACAAATATGCCGTGAAAACAATATTGGCCTTTTGGTTAGAAATCATGTATGAGATATCCAGAATTTGTAATTGCAACGTGCGAGTCTTCCTTCCTAATCGCGATCGCGATATCAGAGTCACAAACGAAACTGGCACAATAGCGACAACCTTATCGCAAAAGTGATACCTGGCACTATTTGACCCTTTTCTTCCACCGAATTTTCTATGTTTCTTTCCACCATTTCTACAGCAAGTGGAGAGCTCAAGGAGAGAAAAAGGTGGGGAATCATTTAAATAAGAAAAGGTAAGCTAGTTTAATTCTTTTTGGTCATTTTCCATTGATTTTTCTATTGACTTCTATCCAAATTCATGATAAATTCTTAGAAATTAGGGCATCAAATTCCTAAACTTTAAGGGTTGATTTGAGACCCAATTTGTGTTCTGTTTGAGCCCAAATTTTGAGCATACATTCCTTATCCTTTCATGGACCTTATAACAGATCCAATTTTGGATTTTGTTTGTGGGACCCGCAGGCTCATTCTTTACCTGAAATTTGGTTCGACTCTTAACATAGCAATATGAGTCTCATTTTACTCCTAATGACATGTAGATTGCTATTTTGACAGCTTGGCGGCATTTCAAGATCGTGGAGTAAAGACGGATGACTCATGCGTAATTCAAGGATTTGCAGTTTGGTATCGAGGTAGGCTTCTGTTGACTCTACTTTACAAGATGATATATTTTTTATTGCATGTAAATGAGAATATTAAGATTGATTATGGGTTGAACACTGTGAACTAGTGTAGAATATTAAAGTTTGAGGATTAGATGGGTGATTTGACCCATAAGTCAAAATCCTTATGATGCTTCTAGGATCCTATTATCCTAGGTTGCTAGCATATTAGGTATAGTTTACACTAATGAGCCTTTAGTATGATGTTTAATATGATACTCGATGGATTGTGATGATTTCTCTCAGATTATGATATTATGGTTATGTCGTATATCTATATTATTGGGCCCAAGGTTGTGTTATGATATTGGTTGGATTTCGGGGGATGGTTTATCCTTGTTAAGGATGTGGCCGTAATTTATAGACATATTGATGCTTATTTGAATACTGGTGATGACATTCATATATTCGGTACATTCATGATCACTAAAATGGTAAATGGTATGACTCCAACTAAAACATGATTTTACTATTGTTTTTCCTAAAAAAGGATTAAATCCCACTTTTCACCTTTAAATGGATTTCTTCATAACGAGAATTGTACCATCTTAATGAATGATTAATATGCCTTTGAGACTAAAAATGATGTTTAAAGATTTGATTAAGACAGATTTTGGTTCATGATTTTGTTACTATTATTTACTTCAGCCATGAGAGACTTTCGATCCTTTCTACACCTTTATGATGATTTAGTCTTGGAGTTTACCTCAGGTAATGGATTACGAGTTTACTCTCTTTTAGCGACGCTTTAAGTTTGTGCATTTTATATATATATATGTATATAAACATCTCTTTCATACTAGAAAGAGAATATTGATCATGTTGATGATTGAAAATTCTTGGTTGGGGCCATGTCGGTATATATGGATACTCTCGAATCCCCTAAGGACCCCTTCGTCTATGAGCCATCATGCCGGAGAAGTGAGGTCGACGTAGGTCCTACCTTTTCAAGTCATCCAGCTGGAAGAGGTATATACACTGGGTTACTTTATGGTATTTGGTTTGGATATGGTATTATAGATTACATCTTGGCATTCTTGTATGCGCATTACCTATCACTGGTATGACCCTATATCTATCAGCCTTATGGGGGATTTCATAGATATAGGTGATGAGTATGGCTCTTGGTGTGTTGTATGTTGATAGAAAATTTTGAGGCTCTGGTGGTTGTGGTTTATGAAAGGGTTAGTTAGGTATGTTTTGTCTGAACTAGCTGATTACTCGCATTGTCATTGCTATTATTATTATTATGATCATTATTATGGCTAGTTCATAACAACTTGGTTAACAATCCGGTGTTGATATTCGAGGTATGACTCTGACCCCTTTCTCTTATAGTTATTTAATTACGCATGACTATTCCATGGTTAGGTATTATGGCTTTGGACCTTAAATTTGTTAATACTAGTTCCTGCTAAGATTATGAAGCCTTAAGATGCTAGTCTGATGATTTAGGTTGTACCATAAGTTGACCTTGTTTATATATATATATATATGCATTTTTATTTATAAGAAGCTATGTTAATATTGTATATCCCTTTCTTTCTACATTTATTCAGATTGTATATTCATTCTTTATCCTTGTATACTAATTGACACAACACAATCCGAGGCCTTGTCGTAATGGGCATCCCAAGTCTGACCGAGATCGGAGACCACCCATGTTACCCAACCCAACCTTCAGCCGCCTTCCCTAAATTGGCTGAACTACGAACATAAAATAAGATAGTGTTATTGTTCATATCAAGAATCTAGGATAGGTCTATTACTTAGACCGACCCAACCGTCCCAATCCAACCGGTAACCGAGTACCAAAACAAACAATTACCAAAACCAAAGGCTATAAACTAGGCCACAACCAAATGGGTTTCCAAGGCATAATATAATTAATCCCAAAATGAAATAAGATGAAATAATAAGAAATTATGTCCAATGATGTTTCCCCAATACCAATGCCAATACTAAGGGTGACACCCTAATCGATCTCGCCCATACCAACCCATATAATTACCACAAACCCTCTAACCAAAAGAGTAAATAAATCTATTTAGGACATGCCCCCAACCATAGCCAAAACCAAAATCCATAAGTAATCCAAAGTATGAAAAAACATCAATGAAATAGAGCTTTCCAAAAAGATAGAAGCTTACCACTTCGATCCAACGACTGAACCGAGAATCCAAATGCTAAACAGGAAGAGTGGAATGGCTGGTTCTTACATAGCGTGGGTATACAATCGCACGAAGATGGGTTAGAAAGTGATTGCTAGCATGAACTTAGGATTAGGATAAAATAGTGTCATTTATAAAATCAAGTAAAACCATCCATAATTCATACAACCATACATATATATATATAACCATGCCGGGAAAGGGAGTCGGGTTTAACATGTACTTTAAAACCTTTATTTGGGTTGTGTAGCTTTGCCTCCCTAAAACTACCAACACGCTATATGGGTTCAGCTCCCCCTGCTGAAAGGGCCCCATTGCGTGAATCCTCATGACCGTAGAAAATAACCTTGGGATGACTAGTACATCCCCCAATATAGAGTGTGACATCATGCACACGGTCATTAAGACTAAACCTTACGTCGGCAAATATGAGTTTTTAGTTTTGGTCCCCCCGAGACCTCCACTTTCCATGGCTTTGCTACACATCCCTTCTTTAAGCCCAATTAAAACCATTTTCAAGAAACCAAACCATTATCAATTTATTAACGAAGGACATTAGTGGTGGTATCGTTATACCGACTATAACGTATAAGTAATATCCAAAGCCGACCATGTATAGGTTAAACGATTCCCATGTACCCTTCCATTTACCATATTAAACCACTTGGGGGATTCCCATGAACCCGATAAGCATTACCATTTAGCCTTTAACCTTTCAAAGCCATTTAATCCATTTACCAAGTTTAAAACAAATAAGAGTCCCATTAAAAATACATTAATGCAATGAAAACATTCTTATAAGCATTTTGTCAAACACCTTGGGGGCATAATGTAACCAAAACCAATTAAAATTACCATTAAGCCATTCCCATGTAGCCAAGTATCCAAAACCACCATTAATTCATATAAAAGCATAAGCAAAACCATGGGAAACCATTACCAATCATTTATAATCAAAACCGCCAAATCATATTTTAAAAATAAAATCATACCATGATGAAACCATGAAAACATTATATAAAACCATGCCTCTAGTTGGAACTAAAAATAAGGGACGAGAACATGCCTAATTGACAAAGTAGACGGAGAGAAATCACCAACAAGATCTCCAAATTATTACTCTAGTTGAAACCCTAGCTTCCTTGCCCTAAAAGCTCTTGAGATAATTATGAAGTGTTTTGAAAGAGTTTCTAAGTATTAATGAATAGAATAAAAGGGTAAATAACCTCCCAAGTAGGTTATAAGTCGTGGGGTATTATTAGGTTAAGCGGGGAAATGTCAAGAATACCCCTACTTAAGTTGCACAAAAATCCAGTCACAGGGGCACGACTCCCCCTCACTGATTGTACCCTCCGATACGTACCCTCCGATACGAGTGGTACCCACCACTCGTATCCTAAGCCTCAACCTTTAGACCAACACTTTCCAGTGTATGAATCATCCAAACCAAGTCGTATCCACATCATATGATCCGTACCCTCAATCCATAGCCCTAACATAATAGTCCCAAGGGATATTCAGATACTACACATCATATTAGTCCCTAGTACGACTTTGACCTGGCTTATGGCTCACGGTGAACCACTCATACTCAGACCAACTTAATTTACCAAGTATAAGATTTAGTAAAGGAATCAAATGATCCATATCCACCAGTACGGCTCGTACCACCAAGTTATACCCATTCCAGTATCCAAATCCATCCCACCAACCCACACTGGTCAGCATACGATTGGACCATTCCCCTAAGTTGTATCTTGCCTAGAAACTAAAAATCAAGGAAATTTTCTAAGGTCTAGAATCCCAGGGTGTTATAGTCTCCCCCACTAGGAACATTCATTCCCGAATGATGGACAAGGTAGCACAAACACTACTTACACCCCTTAGATGCCACTACTTTTACCTTAAACAATGATGCAAGAAAATCAAAGAGAGTCATTTGCATTATCAAATTATAAATTAAGAACACATACCTTCGGCACAAATATCTAAAGCTAAGAACAAATGCAAATATTTGGACCTCATATCCTTTTATGCATCCCATGTAGCCTCTTCCACGTTGTGGTTCCGCCATAGAACCTTAACCGAAGCCATAACCTTGGTTCGCAACCGATGAACCTGCCTATACAATAGCTCAACCAGGACCTCTTCATAATATAGAGAATCTGAGATACCCAAACAATCCAAAGGAACCACCGAAGAAGGGTTTCCAATACACTTTCTCAACATGGAAACATGAAATTCTGGATGAACCAAGCCCAAACTAGAAAATAACTCTAATTCATAAGAACCACTGCAACCCTCCACAAGACCTAATAAGGACCAATGAATCGAGGAATAAGCTTTCCCTTTTTACCAAATTGCATGACTCCCTTCATAAGAGATACCTTTATAAAGAACTTATCTCCAACCTCAAACTCCAATACCCTACACCTCACATTCGTATAGGACTTTTGGTGACTTTAGGTAGCCTTAAGCCTTTCCTGAATCACCTTTACCTTATCCATGGCCTGATAAACCAAATCTGGAATAAACATATCTACCTCACCAACATCAAACTACCCAATAGGAGATCTACATCTCCTACCATACGATGCCTCAAAAGGGGCAATCCAATACTAGAATAATAACTATTGTTGTAAGCAAATTCTACCAGAGGTAGATACTCAACCCAATTGCCATCATAATCAATCAAGCATGCCCAAAGGATATCTTCCAATGTATGAATGGTTCTCTCTGCTTGCCCATCCATTTACGGGTAAAAAACAATACTCAGACTAACCTTAGTCCCCAACCCTTTCTGGAACGACCACCAAAAGTGAGAAAAAAACTGCATACCACAATCAGAAATGATTAAAATAGGTACCCTATGCAGCTTTATAATCTCCTGAAGATACAACTTTGCATAATCCTCTGCCGAAAAAGTAGTCCTTACTGGAAAAAAAGTGAGAAGACTTTATCATCCTATCAATGATGACCTAAACCAAATCATATTGATTCTAAGATGGAGTAAGATCGGTAACTAAATCCATATTGATCACCTTCCATTTTAATTTAGGCAAATTAATTTCCTGATACAACCAACAATGTCTTATGTGCTCAACCTTAACTTGTTGACATACCATGCATTTGGCCCCAAAATCAGCCAACTCCCTCTTCAGGCCGTTCCACTAATAGATCTTCTTGAGATCATGATATATCTTTATCGAGCTCGAAGAACAACATAGGGCGAATCATGCACCTCCATAAACCATAGAAATCAGGAATACGCAACCTCTCTTGGTACCATAAAATACCATCACCATTGATCTCAAATACCACCACCTTTTGCTCACCAACTACACTCTTGATTTTTACCAAGAGAGGATCCAGCACTTGCTTCTCCTTAATCTCTGTACCAAGAGACGAATGAACCACTTCTTGTACGATCACACCACCATCCTTGGAGTCCAAGAGACAAACTCCCAGATTACCCAAGTGATGGATATACTTCACCAATTCCCGTATTCCTTTCTCTGTATGACCCAAACTCTCTATGGACAACCTGCCAGGAGTATCAGCAACCATGTTAGCCTTACCTGGGTGGTATTAAAGGCTCATATCATAGGCTTTTTGAAGTTCTAACCAACTCTTCTACTTTAGATTTAGCTCCTTCTGAGTGAACACATACTGTAGACTCTTATGATAAAAAATGATGTCCATATGCACACCATACAGATAATACCTCGATATTTTCAAAGTAAAATCCACCGCTAACAGCTCCAAATTATGAGTAGGATAATTCTTATCATGCACCTTCAACTGCCTAGATTTATAGGCAATCACCTTCCCATATTGCATCAATACATAACTAGGGCCCACCCCAGAAGTATCACTATAAACCATAAACCCAACATTGTCTTCTGATAAGGTCAGAATTGGAGCCAAAGTTAGCTTTTATTTCAACTTCTCAAAACTCCCTTCACAAGAATCCGACTAAGAAAACTTGACCTTCTTCTGAGTAAACTTAGTCAAAGGAGCAACTATCGATGAAAAAATTTCCACAAACCGTCTATAATACCCAGCCAAGCCCAAGAAACTCCAAATATTGGATGGAGTCGTGGGTCTAAGGCACCTTTTAACCACCGCCACCTTTTGAGGATCAACCATTATCCCCTCACTAGAAATAACATGACCAAGAAAAGTCACAATATTCAACCAAAAACTCACACTTAGAGAACTTGGCATATAATTTTTGTTCCTTCAAGGTTTGCGCAGCATATGAAGGTGATTAGCATGATCCACATCACTCTTAGAATAAACTAGAATGTCATCAACAAACATAATAAAAAAGAGATCCAAGAACAGCTTGAAAACCTGTTCATTAGATCCATAAATACCATTGGGGCATTAGTCAATCCAAATGACATCACCAAGAATTCAAAGTGCCCATATCGAGTACGAAAATCCATCTTAGGGACATACACCTCCCTAATTTTAAGCTGATGTTACCCAAACCAAAGATCTATCTTAGGAAAAAACTTGGAACCTAACAACTAATCAAACAAATCATTAATCATTAGGAGAGGGTACTTGGTCTTGATTGTTACCTTATTCAATTGCTTATAGTCGATGCACATCCAAAGGGAACTATCCTTCTTGTGCACAAAAAATACTGGTATACCCCACGGAGATACACTAGGATAAATAAATCATTTATCTAGAAGATCCTTAAGTTGCTCCTTGAGTTTTCTTAACTCAGTCAGAGCCATTCTATATGGAGGAATAGATATTGGACGAGTGTCCGAAAGCAAATCAATACCAAACTCTATTTCCCTATCCGGAGGAACACCAGGAAGATCATCCAAAAAGACCTCGGGAAACTTACTAACTGCCAAAACTGACTGCAGAAAAGGACCTTTTAAGTTAGAATCTTTAACACAAACCAAATAATAGAGACAAACTTTTGAGATCAATCTCTGAGCTCTAAGGTAAGAAATAAACCTCCCCTAGGAGCTATGGAACCACTCTCCCATTCTATAATCAATTCACCAAGGAACTTAAAGTTAACCTTATGGGTCTGATAATCTAAGAAGGCACAATAAGAATTCAACTAATCCATCCCCAGAATAACATCAAAATCCATCATACTAAGTTCAAATAGATCCACCAAAGTCTGCTTGTTACCTATAGCTACCACACAACCCTTATAGACTATTTTTGCAATAATCAAGTCACCTACCAGGGTAGAAATAGAAAAAGGATCCAAAATAACCTTAGGATCAAAATCAATACACATATCCATATAGGGGGGGTCACATAAGAGAGAGTATACCCCAAATTAAGCAAATAATATAAGTTGCGGGAAAAGAGCTATAATGTACCAGTAATGATATCAGGTAATGTCTCAAATTCTTGTAGAGATGCAAGAGCATATAGCCTATTCCGGACAATACTAGAACTAAGAGTCGTAATAGATGGAAATGCAACACTACTAAGTGCAGGAGCAAAATATGAATCTATAGAAATCTTGTTCGCTCCCATAGCCAATTTATTAACTGAACAATTCTTGAGCAGATGGCTAGGCTGGACACACTTAAGGAACTTTTCCCTTTCTTCATCAAAATAAACTCGGTGAGGATGACCACAGAACTTATAAAGAGGGCATAAAGAAATAGACTGACCCTCACTCTTCTGAGACTGGGCACTTTATGCCTAAAAATAATCAGAACCTTGCAAATGCCTATCGCTCGAAAACTTTGGGTAAGGCGTACTAGCAGTAGAGAAAGAATCAGAACTCTCCCACTTTTTTTTCTGACATTTGCCACCATCCCGACCACCTTACAACTGAGCACCTTCCTGATCAGAAAATCTGCTCCTCTTACCTTGCCTATCTCCAAACTCTGTCTATTTCCTCTTCTCTTCCTCCACCTCTTGCATATTAACAGTCAACCTTAAAATGTCCATATCCTTAGTTAGCAAAGCTGTCTTGCTTTCCAAGATCAAATCCCAATTTAGCCCAGAAGCAAACTTTCTCACTCTCATCCTCATATTAGCCACCAAGTCAGGAGCATACCTTAACAACTGATGGAACTTCAAGGCATATTCCTTGAAATTCATTCTCCCTTGCATGAGATTCATAAACTCCTCCATATTTGATTTCCTAAGCTCTAGAGGAAAGAAACGATCCAAGAAGGTATTATAAAAGGCCTCCTACAAAATTGATTTCTTTACATCACCTCTATCCCTATCCCACTTTTTATACCACTAGTATGCAATATCTTGAGCTGATAAGCTGCAAAGTTCATACCCTCCATATTAGTAGCTACGTTACCTGAAATATCTTTTCCATTTCATCTAAGAAAGCCTGAGGATCTTCTTCTACCTTCACGCCAGTGAAAATAGGAGGACTCATCTTTATGAATTAGTCAACCCTTCTGACCTCATCACACAACTCACCAGATATATCCCGCTTAGCTTGAGCAGCAACCAACTGAGTGATGACATAAATTGACTTTTGTATTAGTCATCTCTCCCAGATGAGGACTAGTAGCAACCAATAGAACTTCAAAACTATCAGGGATACGACCTATGGATCAAAGATGAATTCCATATGTAGGATGTACCCCATCAATATTATCCTCGAATAGGATATAAGAGTTTCCTTGTGTTCCATATCTACAAAGCATGATCTAAAAGACTAACAAACAAGGATTATAAAAGATTCTAGGGCTTTATAATTCAAGCTTAAAAATAGAATACCAAGAAAGTAAAACATTCCTAAATGCCTTGTAGCCTCTCTCTTATGAGTGTGGCATGTTACACATCCCTAAAAGAGACTCTACCATACACGGCTTTGTGGACTCCCAATTGATCATGAACCTAAAGCTCTGATACCAAATTGACATAACCCAACCTAGGGCCTTGTCATAGTGGAAGTTCTATGTCCGACCAGGATCGGAGACCATCCCTATTACCCAACCCAACCTTCAGCCGACAGCCTTGAGTTGGCTGAATTTTGAACATACAAAAAAGATAGCATTATTGTTCATATCAAGACTCTAGAATAGGTATATTACTAAGAATAACCCAACCGAGTCCAACCGTCCTAATCTAACCGGTAACCGAGTACCAAACCAAACCAATACCAAAACCAAAGGCCATAAACCAGGCCACAACCAAATAGGTTAAAAAGCATAATATAATTAATCACAAAATAAAATATGATGGAACAGTAAGAAATTATGTCCAATGATGTCATCCCCAATACCAATGCTAATACTAAAGCTGACACCTATACTGATTCCGCCTATACCAACTCATAATAGTACCACAAAGCCTCTAACCAAAAGAGTAAATAAATCCAGTTGGGACATGCCCCCAACCATAGCCAAAACCAAAATCCATAAGTAATCAAAAGTATAAAATAACCTCTGTGAAATTGAGCCTTTAGAAAAGATGAAAGCTCACCACTTCAATTCAACGGCTGACCCAAGTATTCAAATGCTAAACAAGAGAAATGGAATGGCCAGTTCCTACATAGCGTAGGTATACAGCCGCTCTAAGACAGGTTAACGAGTGATCACTAGCATGAACTCAGGATAATAACATTTATAAAACCAAGTAAAACCATCCATAATGCATATAATCGTACACACACACATATATATATAACCATGCTGGGAAAGAGAATCGGGTTTAGCATGAGCTTTAAAACCTTTACCTGGGCTGTGTAGCTTTATCATCCTAAAACCACCCACGGGCTATATAGGTTCAACACCCCTTAATGAAAGGAACCTAGTTCATGTAGCCATACGACCAAAGAAAATAACCTTAGAATGAGTAGTACATCCCCCAATATAGAGTATGACATTAACCATATGGTCATTAATACCAAACATCACATCGACAAATATGAGTTTCTAATTTTGGTCCCCCCGAGATATCCACCTTCCACGACTTTGCTACACATCCCCTTTTTAAGCCCAATTAAGATCATTACCAAGAAACTAAACCATTATCTATTTATTAACCAAGGACATTAGTAATAGTAAGTTATACCGACTATAACTTAGAAGTAATGTTTATAGCTGACCATATATAGATTATGGTATTCCTATATACCCTTCCATTTACCATATTAAACTACTTGGGAGATTCCCATGTACCCCACAAGCATTACCACTTAGCCTTTAACCTTTCAAAGCCATTTGAGTTTATTTACCTAGTTTAAAAGAAGAAAGAGTTCCATTAAAAATACATTAATGCAATGAAAACATTCTCATAAGCATTTTGTCAAATACCTTGGGGGCATAATATAACCAAAACTAATTTCAATTATCATTAACCCATTCCCATGAAACCAAGTATCCAAAACCACTATTAATGCATATAAAAGCATAAGTAAAACCATGGAAAACCATTACAAATCATTTATAATCAAAATCCTCAAATCATATTTGAAAACCAAAATCATAACATAATGAAACCATGAAAACATTATATAAAATTATGTCTTTAGTTAGAACTAACAATGAGGGAAGCTAATATGCCTTAGTTGACAAAATAGATAGAGAGAACTAGTTGAAACCCTAGCTTCGTTTCCCCAAAAGCTCTTAAGAGAATCATGGAGTCTTTGAAAGAGTTTTTAAGTGTTAATGAATAGAATAATAGGGTAAATAACCTCCAAAGTAGGTTAGGAGTCATGGGGTCTTATTAGGTTAAGTGGGAAATGTCCAGAATACCCCCACTTAAGTTGGACAAAAATCTCATTACTGGGGTACGACTCCCCCTCACTGGTCGTACCCTCTGATACGAGTGGTACCCATCACTCGTATCTTAAGCCTCAACCTTTGGACCTAATATTCCAGTATACGAATTATCCAAACCAGTCATATCCACAATATATGATCCGTACTCTCAACCCGTACCCCTGACTGAATAGTCCCAAGGGAGATTCAGATACTGCCCATTATACGAGTCCATGGTATGACTCATAACTGGACTTATTGATCATAGTGAGCCACTTGTACTAAGACCTAACTCAAGTTACCAAGTCTAAGATTAAGTAAAAGAATCAAATGATCCGTATCTACCAGTTAACTCGTACCACCAAGTCGTACCCATTCCAGTAGCCAAATGTATCCCACCAACCCATACTAGTCTACATACAACTAGACCACACCATCCATACCCAAGTGTATAAATCGTCCCTCTAAGTCGTATCTTTCCCAAAAATAAAAAATCAAGAAAACTTTCTAAGGTCCAAAAATCTAGGGTGTTATACTATTATATATATATCCTCTTTTCGCCCATTATTTGTATAATGGTTAGTGATAAATGGTATAATGTTGAGGTTCCTGGGTATGGCTAGAATGGGATAGTTTATCATTAATAACTCCTTAGCCTTATAATGTTAGTTTCTTTTATATAAGCTGAATAGTTTATCCTTATTCTCATTAGTTTCACTATGTAGTTGTTGAATATTTGGGTGTAGTTTGCATTTCTGCTTACATGATATGTATATTTGCATTATCTTTGGAGCCCAGTCAGAAGTTTCCTATTGAGTACCACATATTTGGTACTCATACCAGACTTCTGTAGCTAGCAAATCATAGTATAGGTTATCGCCGTTGTTGTGTGTATCGTGTGAAATAGCTATGGTTCGGAGACATAGGGTGAGCTCCTGACATTTAATACTTTTCTCTCTCTTATATTCAGAGATGGTCATAATTGTATATTCATTTAGTACTTTATTTTTTATCCTTATTAACAATAGAAGCTCTCGTACTGATATCACCAGGTTTTGGGACTACACTATGTATTTCAGTTTTTTTTTTCATTTATTACAAATTCTTTCTCCATTTCTCTTGGTAGTCCGTTACTAGTAGTTTCAGAGTACGGGTTGACTTGCCTATTAGTAGGTTATAGTAGGTGCCATCATGACCTGAGAAATTAGATCATGACAGAATGGTGATTTCAAAATGAATTTGTGTCTCATGGTAATGAAGTGATTGAAAATTTATTTTTCACAATGTCTATGGATTTGGTATGATGTTAATGACATGAACCTTAACCCATATCATAATTTTGGCTTGAACAAGGATTATATATAATTTAACTTATCTTTTAAAATATTGTATGATATTAAATGGTAAAAAGGTAAAAAGGTTTTGGAACTAGCATGGGGACTATGGTTTTTAATTTTAAATCGGAATTTGGAGCCTAATTGGTTAATGGTTATGGTTTGGCATAATGGAAATAGCTTACAAGTCTGTTGAAATAATGATACCAAATTGAAAATGCCTTAATAAATGATTCCACGGTTAATGGTATGTGAAAACTGTTTTAATTGCGCTAAAAGAGAATTGCGTAGCTCACTGAGAAAGTGTAGTCCTAGGAGGACTAACACTAGAAACCAAGTTTGCCGACGTTGGGTGTCTATGACTACTATGTTTGATTTTCATAGTATATTTTTGAGAGGCTAATTGACTATTAGTGGCTTTAGCCTAATTCTTCGGTACATGTGGCTAATATGGTCTGAGCCCTTTCGGCAAGGGGAGCCAGACCCTATATAGCTCGTGAGTGCATTTAGGTCGGTACGAACTACATAGTTCAGGCATAAGTTTTCAAACGATCATGTCTCATGTCCCTTACCCCTATTTTGTCATCCTATTATATACATATAATTATTGTGCATATGATTTATACTGATTTTAGTAAGTGAAGATGTTTTATCCCTTTTCTTAGGTTGCATGCTAGTACTCGTCGTACTAACCATCTCCGGATGCTACATTATTTCATAATGTAGGTTTTGAGGGCTTTTCTTATGTCTTTGTTAGGGTTAGGTGGTTTTGTACTACTGTCGGACAGTTGTTGAAGTGGTAAGCCCTCCATCTTTCGAAAAGCTTGGTTCACTTTAGTCTTTCATAGTTTCAATACTTATTTTTGGATTTTCTTCTGGAATAGTTGGGGTCATGTTTCGATTTGATTGCTATTTCTGGTTTATAGATTTGGTATTTGATTTACAAACTTATTTCGTCGATTTCTACATCTCCCTTATACTACGGTTATCTTCTTTTATTTATTATTATTATTATTATTATTATCATGCTCTCGAGGTAAGGCTAAGGAGATTATCTCAGGCCTTGGTTGGTTTGGGATGTCCGTCATGACCAAGTCCTAGTACGAATCGTGAAAAATCATAATAATTAAGAACTTAAAATATATATAAAAAATTGATTGACTGGCGAAATTTTATCTATGCCACATAAACTGGGACAAGAGGGGTAAACTATACAAATGACCCTTATAATGGGTGATTTTATTTTTTTTGTCCCTCATAAGAATGGTCTTATAAAACAAGTCTCTCCTCTTTTTATTATATAGCACAATTACCTTTTTACCCCTCAATATGTCAAATATTTCTAAACAACTCCATACTTATTTATCTTTCTACTTTTATTTTTCTTTCTTTTTTTTACTTTAATTTTTTGTCTTTTCTTTTTTTTTTCTCTCTCTCTCTCTCTCTCTCTTTTTTCTCAATCCTTATTTTTTTTTCTTTTTCTCTTCACAACTTCTATTATTTAATTTTTTTCTATTTTTTTTAATTTTACTTTGATCTTTATTTTTTTATTTTTAGTTTTTTCTCAATCCTTACCTTTTTTCCTTTTCTTCTCTCATCTTCTTTTTTTTTAATTTTTTTTTTCTTTTTCTTTTTTTCTTTTTTTTATTTTTATCAATCTTTATTTTTATTTTATCTTTTTTTTAATTTTTTTCTCAACCTTTATTTTTTTCTTTTCTTCTTTCAGCTTCTGTATTTTCTTTCTTTTTATTTTTTATTTTTTATTTTTTATTTTAATATTTTTCTTCATATTCTTATTTTTTCTTAACTTTTTTTCTTTTCTTCGATTTCTTCAAATCAAGTTACGCCTCATGAGTAAGAGTTGACGCTACCACATTATAGAGACAGGACTTATGACTTTCAAATAAGAAGTTACATTTCATGGGTAAGAGTTGATTCACATTGTGTTTTGATTTGAGATATTCTATAACTCTTACCTTAGAGGCAAGACTTAGCTCAAGGACTTTCAAACAACAAATTATTCCCCATGGGCAAGAGTTGACTTTACCACATTATGTTTTTATTTATGAGATGTTCTAAAAACTTTTGTCCTAGAGGCAAAACTTAACTCAAGGACTTTCAAACAACAAATTATGCCCTATGGGCAAGAGTTGACACTGCCACATTATGTTTCATTTATGAGATGTTCTGCAACTCTTGTAGTAGAGGCAAGACTTAGCTTAATGACTTTCAAACAATAAATTATGCTCCACGGGCAAGATTTGATACTACTGCACTATGTCTTTATTATGAAATGTTCTTCAAATAATAAATTATACTCCATGGTTAAGAGTTGATACTACCACGTTATGTCATCATTTATGAGATGTTCTACAACTCTTGTCTTAGAGGCCAAACTTAGCTCAAAGACTTTCAAATAACAAATAATTCCCCATGGGCAAGAGTTGACACTACCACATTATTTCTTCATTTATGAGATTTTCTACAACTCTTGCCTTAGGGGCACGACTTATCCCAAGAATTTTCAAACAAGTTAAGTACATTGGGCAAGAGTCAACACTAACATATTGTGTTTTTCTTTTACTTATGAAATTCTCTATAACTCTTGTCTTAGAGGTACGACTCAGCCTAAAGACCATCAAACTACAAGTTATGCCCTACGGGTAAGAGTTGACACCACCACACTGTGTATTGATTTATGAGATGCTTTATAACTCTTTCCTTAGAGGCAAGACTTAGACCAAGGGTTTTCAAGCAATAAGTTGTGCCCTATAGGAAAGAGTTAACATTATTATATTTTTTTTTTATTTATGAGATATTCTATAACTCATGCCTTAGAGGCAAGACTCAATCCAAGGACTTTCAAATAATAAGTTAAGCCCCATAGGTAAAAGTTGATGTTATCACATTATGTTTTGATTTCTGAGATGTTCTATAACTCTTTCCTTAGAGGCAAAACTTAGCCCAATGAATTTTAAACAAGAAGTTACGTTTTATGGGCAAAATTTGATACTATCACATTATGTCTTGATTTATGAGATCTTTTATAAATCAAGGACTTTCAAACAACAAGTAATTCCCTATGAGCTATAGTTGACAGTACCACATTATGTCTTGATTTATGAGATGTTCTATATCGCTTGCCTTAGGGGAACGAATTAGTCCAAGGACTTTCAAACAACAAGTTACGTCCCATGGGCAAGAGTTAACACTACCACATCGTGTCTTGATTTATGAGATATTCTATAACTCTTGCCTTAGAGACAAGACTTAGCTGACAAGTTGCACCCTATGGACAAGAGTTGACACTATCATATTGTGTCTTGATTTATGTGATGCTCTATTAGTCTTGCCTCTAAGACAAGACTTAGCAGAAAAACCTCCTAAAAGAGCAAGTTGCATCCAATGGACAAGTGTTGACACTATCACATTGTTTTTTATTTGTGATATGTTCTATAACTCTTGCCTTTGAAGCAAGACTTAACTCAAGAATTTTCAAACAAGATATGCTCCGCAAACAAGACTTGAAACTATCACATGTGTCTTGATTTATGAATTGTTCTATAATTTTTACCTTAGAGGCAAGACTTATCCCAAAGGACTTCCTAACAAGTCATGTCCTTAAATTTACTTTGATGTCAAAAAAAAAAATCTCTTTGAAGATTATCCAACTTTTTATTTATTAGTAAAATACAATAAAAGTTGAGAAAAAAGAGAACAAACAAAATAGAAAAATTAAAAAAAGAAAATGAGAAAAAAATAAAGATTAAAAAAAAAAGAGAAGAATAAATAACAAAAAAAGTAAAAAAAAAATTGAAAAAAACAAACATGAGAAGAAAAAAAGAAAAAGAAAAAAAATGAGAAATGAGAAATGATTAAAAACAAAAAAAATAAAAATTAAAAATTGAGACTAATGAATTAAAAAAAGAAAGAGAAATGAAAGAAATAATTAATGTTTGAAAAGAAAAAAAATGAGAAAAAAAAAGTAAAAGAAAAGAAGTTGAGACAAATGGATTAAAATTAAAGAAATAAAAGTCATGGTAAAAAAATAAGAAAGATTCAAAAATAAAAATTGAGAGATAAATGAGAATGAAAAGTATAAAAATATTTGAGGTGTAGAGCGGCAAAAATGTACTTGCAATAAACATAAAAAAAGAAGAAAGACTAATCTTAAAAGACTTTTCTTATGGAGGTCAAAAATCCAAAGTCAACTACTTTTAAGGTCATTCCATGTAATTTCAAGAGTATCATATCTTACTGAAAAATAATGTAAAAAAAAAAAAATTATAAATCTCATATTTAGCAACTTAAAAATTTTAAAAGATATGAAATATTTGACTGACTTTCAAAATTATATTAGTGTTACTTAAATTGGAATAGAAAATAAAAGTATTATAAATCACAATAATTAAAAACTTAAATTATTTTAGTAATTTATTATCTAAATTCTATTTGTTTCATATAAAATGAGACCAAAAAATCCATATATTGGACCCGT
>NC_061116.1:32429018-32440013 GCF_002878395.1 Capsicum annuum
AGATATTCAAACAGGTTTGACCTACTCATAAGTTTAAACAAACTCCACTTATCACTTCCATATAATGGTTCTTTTAACCTGCACTTTCATCCATTAGCCTATCCTAAATCTAAAGTGAATCCAACATTATTATACTTTATTCATAAAGTCTCGTTCAATTACATAGTGAAGCCATGAAAAACTTTGAGAATGGCAACAGTGTGTTAGAGATATTCAAACATGTATATATATATATATATAGTTGCTGTAGAGCGGAACTATCTGAGGCAGTTCCTAAAAGCAGGGGCGGACCCCGCCTTCTACTAGGCGATTCATCCGAACCCCCTCTAGTGGAAAATTATACTATTAATAAGTGATTAAAATAATTTTTAATTTATATGTTATAGATGTTGAACTCCATCCGGCTAGTTTTTTTTCAAATATTGAACCCATCAGCGGAAATCCTGGCTCCGCCTTTGCCTAAAAGCTATTGAGAAGTTATTGTTATCCAATTAATCAAATTGAGAAATTTGAGTTTCTCAGTAATACAACTTGTACCAATCAAAATCAGACACTGTTAACAATATAACACTCCAATAACTTTCATTAAATAGATCTTCTAAGATCATTGCTTTGCATTATCAATTCTTGCCATAGTTATGGACAGAAGTTGCAATCTGCTCTGTGCTCTTGCAATTCTCATTCTACTACATCAAAATGCTTCACTTGCTAATATTAGCACTGATGAAGCTGCTCTTCTTGCACTGAAATCGCACATTTCTCCTAGTCCTAACAACATATTAGCAACAAACTGGTCTTCTTCCAGCCCGGTTTGCAGCTGGATTGGAGTCACTTGCAGCTCCCGCCACCATCGAGTCACTGTATTAGACATTTCTAGGATGCAACTACATGGTACCATTCCTCCACACCTTGGAAACCTCTCATTTCTTGTTTCCCTCGACATTAGTGACAACACTTTCCATGGTGCTTTGCCAGAAGAGTTGGCTCATTTGCGGAGGTTGAAATTGATTAATGTCACAAGCAATAACTTCACAGGAGCCATTCCATCATTTTTAAGTTTATTACCAAAACTACGGTCTGTGTACCTCTCTAGAAACCAATTTTCAGGGAAAATTCCCTCTTCCATTTCCAATATAACAAAGCTGGAAGTGTTGATCTTGGGGAGTAATTTTCTCGAAGGAGAGATCCCTCAAGAAATCGGTGATCTTCGTTACATGGCTTTGTTAGACCTGGAATATAATCAGCTTAGAGGCTCTATACCACCATCAATCTTTAACATTACGACAATGAAGTTCATTGCTCTTACTGGTAACAATCTTACTGGAAAGCTCCCAAAAACTATATGTGACCATCTTCCAAACTTGGAAGGCCTTTACCTCGCAACAAACTCCCTAGAAGGAGTTATTCCACCAAACTTGGAGAAATGCAGAAAACTTCAATTCTTGGGATTAGCTGCTAATGAGTTAATTGGAACTGTACCAAGAGAGCTAGCCAACTTAACAGCTCTTAGAGTATTAGCACTTAAAGCACAATACTTGGAAGGTAGTATAATGTTTCATTACTGAAATTTTCGTCCTTCTTTTTCTTCCGCCAAACTGGTTCCTCATATATTTTTCCCAATTGACAGGAGAAATACCAGCGGAGCTAGGAAATCTTAAGAAACTACAGTGGCTGATATTAGGCCAGAATAGGTTTACTGGTTCTGTCCCTGCAAGCATTTTCAACATTTCAACACTGCAGTTCCTAGAACTTGCACATAATAAGCTCTCAGGTACCCTACCTTCAAATTTAGGTCGTGGAATGCCGAGCCTAGAAGAACTTTATAGTGGAAAAAATAATCTGAGTGGTTTTATTGCTGATTCAATCTCAAATTCTTCAAAACTCAGATTAGTTGATCTCGCACACAACAGTTTCACAGGTCCAATTCCTGAATCACTTGGTAACTTAGAATACCTTGAGAATCTAAACTTGAACGGGAATAGTTTTTCCAGTGATTCAGCATTGACCTTCCTTACAACATTGACAAACTGTAAAAATCTAAGAATACTCTGGTTTGCTGATAATCCATTGGATGGTGTCTTGCCTGCATCCATTAGTAATTTCTCCAACTCCCTACATGAATTTAAGGGAAAGAATTGTAAACTTAAGGGCATCATTCCTGAAGGAATTGGTAATCTTACTGGAGTGACAAGGATGGATCTGCGTAACAATGAGTTGACCGGACATATTCCAATTACTGTCCAAAGCATGTTGAACCTTCAAGAATTTTACCTTCAGGGCAACAAGATTCAAGGAATCATACCAGATGTTATGTGCAGTTTAAAGAATCTCGGTGCATTATACTTGTCAGAAAATCAATTTTCAGGTTCCATGCCACCATGCTTAGGAAAAATTTCCAGTTTGAGGTATCTGAATCTAGCTTACAACAGGCTGGATTCAAGATTACCTGCAAGCTTGGGGAGCCTTCAAGATCTCATAGAATTCAATGTTTCATCCAATTTCTTAAGCGGGAAAATTCCCCTTGAAATTGGAAACTTAAAGGCTGCAACACGCATTGATCTGTCAAAAAACAATTTTTCTGGTAAGATTCCGAGCACTCTAGGGGGTCTAGATAAATTGATTATTTTTTCCCTGGCATACAATAGACTAGAAGGGCCTATTCCAGATTCATTTGGCAAAATGTTGTCATTGGAATTCTTGGATTTGTGCTATAACAACCTTGGTGGTGAAATTCCAAAGTCTTTAGAAGCTCTTCTTTATCTCAAATACCTGAACGTCTCATTCAATAAACTAAGTGGAAAGATTCCCACTGGTGGTCCTTTTGCAAATACCACAGGTCAATCATTCTTGTCCAATGATGCACTCTGTAGTGATTCTACGTCTAATGTATCATCATGTGTTGTCATCCAATCTCCAAAGAGGAAAAAGAAAATCTTGATTTTGTACATCATTTCGGGAGTGGGTCTGTTATTTCTTGTATTAGCCCTTGCATATGTATTTGGAAGATTGCGAAAGACAAAGAAGAATACAGGTCAAGCAGTTGTGTCTCTAGCAAGAGAGCATGGAAGAATTTCCTATTATGAAATTGAGCAGGCAACAGAAGGATTCGATGAAAGCAACTTGCTTGGTAAAGGGAGTTATAGCATGGTATACAAGGGGATACTTAAGGATGGTACCCTTTTCGCAGCAAAGGTATTCAATGTGCAATTGGAGGGTGCTTTCAAATGTTTTGACACAGAATGTGAAATACTCCGCAACCTTCGCCACAGAAATCTGATCAAAGTCATAACGAGCTGCTCCAACCATGATTTCAAAGCCCTGGTGCTAGAATACATGCCCAATGGGACACTTGATAAATGGTTATACTCTCACAACTTGTTCTTGAACTTATTGCAGAGATTAGATATAATGATAGATGTCGCATCTGCAATGGACTATCTCCACAATGGCTATTCAACACCTGTGGTGCATGGTGACTTGAAGCCAAGCAATGTCTTGCTAGATAAAGATATGGTTGGTCACGTCAGTGATTTTGGCATTGCAAAATTGTTAGGTGCAGGGGAAGCTTTTGTTCAAACAAGGACAATTGCAACTATTGGATATATTGCTCCAGGTATTCCAACTTTTCAAAATTTTCTCATATCCTTAGAATACCCAATGAGTTATTTTCCCTAACTATGAACCATTAGTTACCATATTCAATGATAACTAGGAAGCATTTTTGATAATTTGTTACCATGATTGCAGAGTATGGACAAGATGGAATAGTATCCATGAAATGCGATGTTTATAGTTTTGGTATCCTGATTATGGAGACATTTACTAGAATGAGACCAAGTGATGAAATATTTACTGGAGACTTGAGCATACACTGTTGGGTTAGTGATTCCTTCCCAAGTGGGATTCATAAGGTGGTGGACTTTAATTTGATAGAGTCAGCGGATGAACAAATTGATACAAAGATGCAATGTTTGTTATCTATCATGGAATTAGCTATAAGCTGCACCGTAGTGTCACCTGATGCAAGAATTAGAATGGAAGATGCTCTTTCAACACTTAAAAAGATTAGACTCCAGTTTGTCAGTAGTCTAGGTGGAATATAATTGAACGATAGTCTCTTGTATGTTGTTTGATTATCAATGCTGGTTGTGTTAAGGTTTCAGCTGAGCACAAGTACTTTAGTGTTTTCCAACAATTATTGAGGGCCACTTTTTATGTACTTCAAAGACAGGAGTTCGTTGAATCAAGAATTTGTAACAAGCAACTCATTTCTTTGATCTATGTAATTTACCAAAGTCAACAGGCTAAAGTACGAATGAGTTTATCCACTCTTTCGCAGCAAAAGCTACGAGATGAACTGTGTCCTAGGGGAATGAGGATAAGGTCACGGAGAAAGGGAAGCAGATGAGTAGAGAGAGAGAGAGAGAGAGAGAGAGAGAGAATACCTGTAGCTTGCTAGTGTTATTTCCTTCTACGGGTACGCAGAATCTGTATATGCAGAACAACAACTTCAACTTTAAAACAAGAACTCAATGAAGTACAAAAAATACCCTCAACACAAGATCAAAGTGATCTTTCTTAGAAGTGTATTTTATTTTCAGAAATCAAGATGAAACAGAAATGACCAAGTCGCCTGAATTCACGGACTTTTCTTAAGGAAATAATTCCCCTCACTGTACCCGAGGTTGCGGAATTTTCCTCCTAGGATAAAATGGCCAAACAGACCAACTGTAGCGGTACCTCAAACAATTGGAATATCGTCGAACTCACTTAACGGATTGACTGATCACACAAAGTATTTGTAAAGACAAGAAGAGAGTTTACTGCAGAAAAATTCATATGAAAACCTGTGAATGAAAGCAGGTTTATATAGCCTGTGAGATGCCTTTTCGAAAAGGTGTCATTGGTTCACTTAAATGGTGTGATGTTTCTGAAAATTCATGTTTATTTACCCAAAGAACGTGTCCTTCTCCAAGCAAATATACCAGTTCGCGAAACAGTACATCAGTTCGTTGAACAGACATATCATTTCATTGAACAATTGCATCAGTTTGAAGCAGTGTATCATTTCAGAAAATACTATTTTGAAATTCGTATGCATGTATAAATGGAAGATTACTGGTGCGTTTTTCTTTTGGCATTCGGATTAAATTTACGTGAAATAAACTTTGTCCAAAAAAATAGATCTCATCGATCGATTATTTGACAAATCCAAATCCAAATCCAAAGTCGAGCCGAGCGAGCGAACGACGACAGCGCGAGGCATTTCTTATTTCTTGCCTCACTTAGCATGTGGAGTAAGTGCTTTCTATTAAAAACACTCCATAGTTCCCTTCTCCCACCAATGTGGGAGAATTAGTGAACTTTCCAATTTTGGGAGTACACTTTCTAAATTGGTGTCTTCTTTCTTC
The DNA here is from genome assembly GCF_002878395.1 of Capsicum annuum. Classification (NCBI taxonomy): domain Eukaryota; kingdom Viridiplantae; phylum Streptophyta; class Magnoliopsida; order Solanales; family Solanaceae; genus Capsicum; species Capsicum annuum. Next base: position 32,434,430 of record NC_061116.1, read on the forward strand.
CACCATTTTTCTCTCCGTTTTCCATTCACACCTTTTTCATACATATTGAACCCAACAATCCCCCACATGAATGGGGAATGACTATTTTTCGTAAAAATTTTTACGAATAAATATGTGATCATCAAGCAAAGACTGATTGCATCTGGATAAGTGGGTTTTCCTTTGAACTTTCCGTAGTGAACATGCATCTGATGCATTCGGTCAATTGGTAGATTTGATATCTTTGAACCGTCGAGCTTTAATGTATACCTAGACAACACATGTCACACAACCAACCTTTTACCATTTTATAGTTCTCATGGTTTTCTTCTTTTCAGCGATAGATACGTCCCGATTTTATGAGAGCTTAGAGAATAGGCCTTTACCAACATTCTCCTTGAAGCGGCTTCCCCTTCGCCCTCACATAGGTGATTTCTAAATGTTCAATCCTATAGATTAAACTATTTGTTCAAATCTTTCAAATTTAGATAATCATTAAAAGACTTTTCACTTTAAGTCTTATCCTTGATTACTAGACATTTTCTACATCATGAGAATGGGTTGGGTAATTGACAATGTTGAACCTGTCAGACACAACTTTGTTTGATCTCCTTGAACCTAGCTCTTGGGATCTCCAGTCTGCTAGGTAGAGTTACCGCCATGCTGACTTGTCCTAGCCCTTAAACCTATTCCTTTGGATGTCCTTTCCACTCCTTCTCTAGATAGGCCTTTTGTAAGTGGATTCGACACATTATCCTTTGACTTTACATAGTCAACAATGATAATTCCACTAGAGAGAAGTTCCCTAACGGTATTATGTCTCCGTCGTATGTGATGAGATTTACCGTTGTACATCATGCTCCCTGCCCTACCTATTGCCGCTTGGCTATCACAGTGTATACATACTGGTGCCACTGGTGTAACGCTCCAAGATGCCATCCCGAGATGTCACAAGGTGCTTAAGGCCACACGCGGCCTCAAGATAACCCACTAAGCCTTTCATCACTTCTAGAACTCATTTTGACAATAGTCATGCTAAAATAAGAGAGAATCACATATCATGAACATACTGGAATAAGATAAGAAACTAGCCTGTACAATCCAAAATACTAAAATTCTATACATACCAACCCTTTAGTCTGACAAAGCCGTTATACATCATAATCATGGAGACATTGAGACAAACCCCCAACTGACTCAAACAGTACTGAAAGCCATAACAATAAAACGGTATCACAAAATACAGACACGATCCTCGAGCCATAAGGACTCACCACTAAGGAGATGTAGAGAGGTACCTGAATATCGCTAACGCAGCTACGGCTGAGTAACTTGTAATACCCCATATTTTGGACTAGAATGAAAATTCGTCATTTCTATGCATGGATGTTTCAAAACCCTCAAATCCTATATAAATTTAGCGTGTCAATCAATTATGTAGTGTGATAATCTATTTAAGTATGAATTTAGATCATAGAAGTCCCCTAACTCAAGTATAATTTGAAAGCTTTCCTATCGTTCAAGTTTTAGTGAGCGTCAAAACTTGGGTCAATTTCAATCGACCATAACTCATTGTATATGACAAACTGGGTGGTTTACTATATATAAAATAAAATATCTTTGAATTAGCTTTTCAACAATATCAATTTTGCCTAAATCCGATATCGAAGCAAAGAGTTATGCCTATTTTATCCAGCATGTCATAATGGAAATAGTGTGACGACATTCGTGATAGCTTATCACATTTGTGATGCCCTATCACGAAGGTCGTCAGCCTTAGGTAGAAACCAGATCCTAAGTGATGACATTCGTGATAGCTTATCATATTTGTGATGCCCTACACGAAGGTCGCCAGCCTTAGGCAGAAACCAGCCCCTAAGTGACGACATTGTGATAGATTATCGAATTTGTGACTCCCTATCACGAAGGTCGTCAGCTATGATTTTCAGCAACTGGGAAATTATTTCATAAGAGTATTTTGTTCTTTTCCTTTACTTTCTATGACTTATAACCTAAAAGAGACGTAATTTTTCCTATTTTTCTTCGGTTAAGCATCTTAAAAACCCTCTCTCACACTCTCAACCACAAGATTAGGGTTTCCATCAAACTCATCTCTCAAAAGCAAGATTCAAGCCTTTTTCCAATATAATCAAGTATTAAGTTTCCCAATCCAAGAACTCTCCAGCAAATCACCAAGGTTTCCTTTCTAAGGTATGCGTAGTGTTCATCCATGGGTCTGTTTCATCCATGGAGCTCAAGAATCATGTTTTAAATTATAAATTGTGATTTCCTTGTTGTTTTATGACTATATTCATGTTAATTATTGTTGTTTGGATTCAAGGTTGTGTCTTGATGTGTTTTTCATGAATCATGTGAATAGGTTAGTTGAAAACTCATGAATTTGGGTGGTTCAAGATTTCTAAATTTGTTAAGTACACCTATGATCAATATTATGCATGCAAGGTGTTTGATAAAATGATTAGGATGCTAGAAATTCATGTTTACATGGTTCCATGATATCTAAATGACAAGTCCATGTTAGCTATATACTTCAATATAAATTCTATACTATTGATGTATTGCTATTGTTGTGGTATGAATCATGTATGATAATGAAGATATACTATATGTACATGAAATATATCCATTCACTCCCTACCATGCTTAAGATGTTGAAGAACTATATGAAGTATAATATCCCCTACTTATGAAAATATGAATTGTGGACTCCCATCTTATGATCAAGTCAGTCATGTTGTATTTGTTTCCTTCCATCGAGTCCTGGGGGTAGTCGTACCCAAAAATATAGTTGTGTTCCTAGAGCCATGTCATGTTATCACGATACTCTCAGTCAAGCCATGATCTATAGAATTCAGTCAGTCATGTGACTCAGGAAAATCCAGTAACCTCAGTAATCTTAGTAGTTCAGTAATCTCAGTGATCTCAGTACTCAGTAATATCTGTAACCTCAGTATTCAAAGTCAATCTTACTAATATCAGTACTCTCAACCAGTCCACAAAACTCAGTACATTCTGTCAGTCCTCGGATTCCAGTAAACTTAGTTTAGCTCCGCTAAACAATACCACTAGTATCAATCTAGTTAATCAATATTAGTTCAGCTAATCAATTTATTTTAGTTATTCAGTTCAGACCAGTTATTTATGTAATACCCCGGGAAATTTTTCATTAAAATTTTGTGCGTAAACGTGTTGGGTTCTATCTTTTAGAATGAATTATAAATTTTTCCATGCGTAATGTCTTAGGTTATGACCTATAATTGCATAGATTATTGAATAACCTTTCCAACGATATATGGATCATCCAAAACAGCCACCCGAGCGATCAGTTATGAACATTTCGATCGAACCGTGAATAGTAGTGAACAATAAAATGTGCAGGAAAAAGTACTGAGGCCTGACGTATTTTTGCTCCAAATTTAAACAATCATAACTCCTTGTACATAATGATCTAGAAGATTTACTATATATCAACGGAAAGCTTTGTGAGCCCTCTTTCCAATGAAATTGGTTTCATCCAATTTTTCTATCAGAGCAAAAAGTTATGATCGATCTACTTCAGCCTATCAAAAGTGAATTTTTGGGTCAACTTCAAACGATCATAACTCCTTGTACATAATGATCTGGGTGAGATACTATATATCAACAAAAATATATGAGAGTCCTCTTTCTAATGAAATTGGTTTTATCCAATTTGGATATCAGAGTAAAACGTTATGGTTGATCTACTTCAGACTATCAAAACTGTCCACCAAAAGATAGATTCGAGAATTATTTGATTTTTAGGGGCGTTTTGGTCATTTTCCCTCACCAAAAATCCATCCAAACCCTATATTAAAACCTATTAGAAGCATTATATGTTATATTTGATCAAATTTCCTCAAAAAGAAAACCCTAAGCTCCTACATCCAACTTCAAGAACCTCTAAAGTTCACCATTAATTCTGCAAATTTATTTAAGATTCCAAGTTCCTAGTTCAAGAACCTCCAAAGTTCACTATTAATTCTGCAAATTTATTCAAGATTCCAAGTTTCTAGTTCAAGAACTCCAAGAACCATCATTCAAAGGCACGATTAACATCTCAAAAATGAGTATCGATCTAAAGTTCATCATTTAAGGTATGTGGGATTTTTCAACAAGAACTCTCTGTCGTTCTTGTGCCCAAAAGTAATTTTCTTTACAAAGGCATGATTTTTATTTGCTTTTTACAAATTTGGAGCATGAACCCATATCTTATGATGATTATTATGAAATCTTGATGTTTATGATTTTGAAAGATGAATTTACATGTGTGGAGATATAAAGCATGAATCTTGAACGATATTTATCATGATTTTGATATTTGGGTCATGAATCCCCATTGAAAATTGTGTTTTTTTTAAGAAAGTGTGTGTTATAAGTACGTTGATGTTGAATATTTGAGATATTTTGAATGATTTGACTTTTTGGTCTTAATGGAGTTGTTTTGAACTCGAGTGTGAAAGAAATCCACAACGTGGTTGATTTTGATAGATGGAAAGTATGATGGCTCCCAATGTATATTTATATATTACTGAAATTATTTGGTTATGGATTGTCTTTGAAATGATCTGAGCTAAGTTCGGGAGAAATCTTTAGCACCGAGTGGGAGGTACAAAGCGACCTTACTTTCCTAGAACTGCGTGCCCCCATAGGAGTGAGCCTGAGGTTGATTTATATAGTGATCACTAGTTTTTGTGGATTTGATATCGATAGTCCTACTCCGATGGCAAGGATAGGACGGCTCTCCCCAATGTGGATTGTACATTGGACTCCATGTAGCTCACATGGTTTATGTCGGTTATAGGATCTCCCAGCGTGTGTGTGTTTCGTTGTGTCTATGGTGAATTGTGAAGTAATTTGAAAGTGGAATCGTGAAAGTTATTCTTTTGAAAGATTTAAATGATATTTACATTATGAGAATTGATATTCTTGATGAACTGAAAATGATTGACAAATTATATGATCACTCACATGTGTTATTGTACTTAATTCATCCTCTCATGATTATGATGATTTTCTTCGGGCTATGTGAGTCTTTCATACTTCCTGCATATTTCTTATAAATATTTATGATGATGATGTTTATAAAACTGCATACACCTCCATATACTCGATTCATTTCCATGGTACTGACCCACATCTTTGGATATGGGCTGCATTTTCTTGGAATGTAGGTTCAGGTGCTCTGTTCCAAGTTTGATAGTGATTCTTCAGGCATGCTGTTCTACATCCTCTGTTGTGGTGAGTCCTCATGTTTCGAGGACGTGATGTCTAATGTTGATTTCATAGAATTGTTTAAATTTGATAACTGAGTATGAGTCAGTTGGGGCATGTCTCAATGGCTCGATGGTTTTATTGATTTTCTTAGAGGCTTGTCAGACTAGTATAGATGTTGGGAGTTGACTAATAAGTCATATTTTGTTATCTTTCTGAAATTCTTTTATTCTTAGATGATGATTACTCTGTTGACATTTGAGGGTTATTTATGGAAACCCCATTGATTTGTGTTGAACTGAATGAAAATGGCTCAAAGGGTTAGCTTGAGGCTATGAGTAGCCCCAAGCTA
>NC_061116.1:32440113-32449612 GCF_002878395.1 Capsicum annuum
AGTCATATTTTGTTATCTTTCTGAAATTCTTTTATTCTTAGATGATGATTACTCTGTTGACATTTGAGGGTTATTTATGGAAACCCCATTGATTTGTGTTGAACTGAATGAAAATGGCTCAAAGGGTTAGCTTGGGGCTACTCATAGCCTCAAGCACCATGTGATGCTCCGGGACCTATTTTTTGGGGCATTACAAACTTAGTATCAGAGCCTAAGGTTTTAAGGTGTCCTAGGGAGTCTGATAAGTCGCGTTAAGTAGAGTGTTGATCATTGGTGTGTAGCGCACCACATCTACGAGCAAGAGGCTATAAAACATTTTAGGAAAAAGTATGATTCTTTCTTTTAGAAGTCTATCGTGCTTAAAGTGTCTCTCTATGCTATTGATTCATGCTCTCCTCTTTCAAAGATATGCCTCCACGTCGAGCGAAAAGAAATAATAATGGTCTGGGAATTCTGGGTCACCCAATAGTCATTTTATCTCTTACCTCAAAGCTAGAAAGCTTATTTCCAAGAGGTGTATTTACTATTTGGTTAGAGTCAAAGACACTAAGTCTGAGACTCCAACTCTCTAGTTTGTTAACGTCGTCAATAAGTTTTCTGATGTCTTTCCAGATGATCTCCCAGGGATACCTCCTGATAGACAGACAGAGTTCGGGATTGGTCTTCTTTCCGATACTCAGCCCATTTCTATTCCTCCTTACCGTATGGCCCCTACAGAACTTAAGGAGTTGAAAGAGGAACTCAAAGATCTACTAAATAAGGTTTTCATAAGGCCCATTATTTCTCCTTGTGGTGCTCCTGTGTTGTTTGTGAGAAAGAATGATGGCTCTTTGTGTATGTGCATTGATTACCGCCAACTGAATAAAGTCATTGTAAAAAATAAGTACCCTTTCCGAGAATAAATGATTTGTTTGACCAATTGCAAGGTGCAAGTTATTTCTCAAAGATAGACCTTTGTTCCGGCTGTCATCAACTCAAAGTTAGGGAGTGTGACATCCCAAAACCCACTTTCTGAACTCGTTATGGCCATTTTGAGTTTGTTGTTATGTCTTTCGGGTTAACTAATGCCCCAGCAGCTTTCATGGACCTCATGAATCGAGTGTTCAGACCATATCTAGATATGTTTGTCATAGTGTTCATCGATGATATACTGGTGTACTCCCGTAGTGAGGATGAACATTCTGATTATCTCTGAACTGTCTTGCAAAACCTTAGAGATCACAAGTTGTTTGCCAAGTTTAGTAAGTATGAGTTTTGGCTAAGGTCAGTTGCTTTTCTGGGTCATATCATTTCTTCCAAGGGCATTAAAGTTGATCCCCAAAAGATTGAAGCTATTAGAAATTGGCCTAGACCTATTTCTCCAACTGATATCCAAAGTTTCTTGGGTTTAGCTAGCTATTACTGCTGTTTTATTGAGATTTTCTCTTCTATAACGTCTCCTATGACTCGGTTGACCCAAAATAAAGTGAAGTTCTTATGGTCTGAATCTTGTGAGAAGAGTTTTCAGGAGTTGAAGACTTGACTCACTTCAGCCCTTATTTTGACTTTGCTTGATGGTGTTGATGGTTTTGTGGTGTACTGTGATGCTTCGAGAGTTGGGTTGGGTTGCGTATTGATGCAGAAGGGTAAGGTGATAGCTTATGCTTCTAGATAGTTGAAACCCCATGATAAAAATTACCCCACCCATGACCTTGAGTTGGCTGCTGTTGTGTTTGCTTTGAAAATCTGGAGACATTATTTGTATGGTGTCCATGATGATATTTTCACTGATCATAAGAGTCTGCAGTATATGTTTACCTAGAGAGAATTAAATCTTAGGCAGAGACGATAGTTAGAATTGTTAAAGGACTATGATATGAGTGTGTTGTACCATCCGAACAAGGCCAATATTGTGGTGGATGCCCTAAGTAGAGCGTCCATGGGTAGTGTTTCGCATATGGTAGAAGGTAAGAAAGAGTTTGCTCGTGATGTACATCGTTTGGCTAGATTGGGGGTTAGGTTGTTTGACTTTGCTGAAAGTAGTATAGGGGTTTAGAGTAGTTTCGAATCCTCCTTAGTTTCGGAAGTGAAGAAAAAGCAATACTTAATGCTAGTTTGGTCAGACTGAAGGAGTCAATCAAGGACCAAAAAGTAAAGGTTTTCTCCCAAGGGGGAGATGGTGTGTTGAGATTGCAGGATAGATTTTGTGTCCCAAATATTGATGATTTGAGACAGAGGATTATGGCTAAAGTGCATGGGGCGCGATATTCTATTTATCCTGGTGCCACCAAGATGTACCAAGATTTGTGGGAAATCTTTTGGTGGAGTGGAATGAAGAAAGATATAGAAACGTTTATAGCTAAGTATGCAACATGACAACAGGTTAAGGTTGAATACCAAAGACCTGGTGGTATGATGCAAGAGTTTAGTATTCCCACCTGGAAGTGGGAAGAGATAAATATGGACTTCGTGATTGGTTTACCTCTTTTCCAACGACATCATGATTCCATTGGGCTGTGGTTGATAGGTTGACTAAGTCTGCTCATTTCTTGCCTGTTCATACTTCATATACTGCTGAGGATTACGCTGATTATATATCCAAGAACTAGTCAGACTGAATGGAGTTCCCTTGTCTATCATTTCGGATAGGGGCACTCAGTTCACTTCGCAATTTTCGAAAGCTTTTCAGAAGGGTCTTGGTACCCAAGTGCTTTTGAGTTCTGCTTTTCATTCGTAGACCGATGGTCAGGCTGAGCGGACCATCCAAACCTTAGAGGATATGTTGAGAGCTTGTGCACTTGACTTTAAGGGAAGTTGGGATGATCACTTACCATTGATAGAGTTTGCTTACAATAACAGTTTCCACTCTAGTATTGGCATGGATCCGTTTAAAGCCTTATATGGGAGAAAGTGTAGATCACCCATAGGTTGGTTCAAGGTGGGTGAAGCGGCTGTGAGTGGTCCTGATTCGGTATTTTAGGCTATGGAAAAAGTTAAGTTGATTAGGGAAAGGTTAAAAACTGTGCAAAGTCGTCAGAAGTCATATGTGGATGTTAGAAGGAGAGACCTTGAGTTTGAAGTTGGTGACCTAGTGTATCAGTAAATTTTACCCATGAGGAGGGTGAAGAGATTCGGAAAGAAGAGGAAGCTTAGTCCCGTTATGTTGGTCCTTACAAAATTCTTAGCCGTGTTGGTAAGGTACCTTATGAGGTCGAGTTGCCTTTCGAGTTATCCTCTGTTCATCCAGTATTCCATGTCTCCATGCTTAGAAAGCATACTAGCGATGCTGTGGTAGTGGATTCCTCTGTGAGTGCTGACATTCAAGAAAATATTTCTTTTGATGAGATTCCTGTTGAGATTCTTGATTTCAGTGTCCGAAGACTAAGGAACAAAGAAGTTCCCTTGGTCAAGGTGTCGTGGAGAAACCAATCTGTTGAGGGTACAACATGGGAAGCTGGGGTATAACATGGGAAGCTGAGGTGGATATGCGATCCAAGTACCCGCACCTATTTTCTGCGAACTCTGATCAAGTCGAAGGTACCGTTTTTTCCTAAATCATGCACTTTTGATAAAAGTTGCAGCAGTTCAGCTGTCATTTATTATGTGTTCAGTTGTAGTTTCTTGAATTTATGCATTCTATGTTGCATTTGGAGTGAGAAACGATGTGGTAATGAGTCTAACGAATGGTTTCAGCTGTATGCTCTATTCCCAATCTAATATTGGCATGTCTAGCATCATTCGAGGATGAATGTTTTCAGGGGGGATGATGTAATACCCCAGGAAATTTTTCATTGAAATTTTGTGTGTAAATGTGTTGAGTTCTATCTTCTAGAATGAATTATAAATTTTTTCGTGCATAATGTCTTAGGTTATGACCCCCCATTACGTAGAGTATCGAATAATCTTTCCAACGATATGTGAATCATCCAAAACGCACACCCGAGCGACGAGTTATAAACATTCCGATCGAACCGTGAATAGTAGTGAACAGTAAAACGTGCAAGAAAAAGTACTGAGGCCTGACGTATTTTTGCTCCAAATTTAAACGATCATAACTCCTTGAACATAATGATCCGAAAGATCTACTATACATCAACGGAAATGTTTGTGAGTCCTCTTTCCAATGAAATTGGTTTCATCCAATTTTTCTATCGGAGCAAAAAGTTAAGGTCGATCTACTTCAGCCTATCAAAAGTGAATTTTTGGGTCAACTTTAAACGATCATAACTCCTTGTATACAATGATCTGGGTGAGATACTATATATCAGCAAAAATATATGAGTGTCCTCTTTCTAATGAAATTGGTTTTATCCAATTTGGATATCGGAGTAAAACGTTATGGTTGATCTACTTCAAACTATCAAAACAGTCCACCGAAGGACAGATTCGAGAATTATTTGATTTTTAGGGGCGTTTTGGTCATTCCCCTCACCCAAAATCCGTCCAAACCCTATATTAAAACCTATTAGAAGCATTATATGTTATATTTGATCAAATTTCCTCAAAAAGAAAACCCTAAGCTCCTACATCCAACTTCAAGAACCTCCAAAGTTCACTATTAATTCTGCAAATTTATTCAAGATTCCAAGTTCCTAGTTCAAGAACCTCCAAAGTCCACCATTAATTCTGCAAATTTATTCAAAATTCCAAGTTCCTAGTTCAAGAACTCCAAGAAACATCATTCAAAGGCACGATTAACATCTCAAAAATGAGTATCGATCTAAAGCTCATCATTCAAGGTATGTAGGGTTTTTCAACAAGAACTCTCTTTCGTTCTTGTGCCCAAAAGTAATTTTCTTTACAAAGGCATGATTTTTATTTGATTTTTACAAATTTGAAGCATGAACCCTTATCTTATGATGATTATTATGAAATCTTGATGTTTATGATTTTGAAAGATGAATTTACATGTGTGGAGATATAAAACATGAATCTTGAATGATATTTATCATGATTTTAATATTTGAGTTGTGAATTCCCATTGGAAATTGTATTTTTTTGAGAAAGTGTGTGTTATAAGTACGTTGATGTTGAATATTTGAGATATTTTGAATGATTTGACCTTTTGGTCTTAATGGAGTTGTTTTGAACTCGAGTATGAAAGAAATCAACAATGTAGTTGATTTTGATAGATGGGAAGTATGATGGCTCCCGATGTATATTTATATATTACTGAAATTGTTTTGTTGTGGATTGTCTTTGAAATGATCTGAGCTAAGTCCGAGAGAAATTTTTAGCACCGAGTGGGAGGTATAAAGCGACCTTACTTCCCTAGAACTATGTGCCCCGTAGGAGTGAGCCTGAGGCTGATTTATATAGTGATCACTAGTTTGTGTGGATTTGATATCGATAGTCCTACTCCGATGGCAAGGATAGGACGGCTCTCCCCAACGTGGGTTGTACTTTGGACTCCATGTATCTCACATGGTTTATGTCGGTTATAGGATCTCTTAGGATGTGTGTGTGTTTCCTTGTGTCTATGGTGAATGGTGAAGTGATTTGAAAGTGGAATTGTGAAAGTTATTCTTTCGAAAGATTTAAATAATATTTACATTATGAGAATTGATATTCTTGATGAACTGAAAGTGATTGATAAATTATATGATGACTTACATGTAATTGACTATTAGTGGCTTTAGCCTAATTCTTCGGTACATGTGGGTAATATGGTCTGAGCCCTTTCGGCAGGGGGAGCCGGACCCTATATAGCTCATGAGTGCCTTTAGGTCGGTACGAGCTACATAGTTCGGGCATAATTTTTCAAACGATCATGTCCCATGTCCTTTGCCCCTATTGCGTCATCCTATTATATATATATAATTATTGTGCATATGATTTATGACTGATTTTAGTAAGTGAATATGTTTTATCCCTTTTCTTGGGTTGCATGCTAGTACTCGTCATACAAATTATCTCCGGATGCTACATTATTTCATGATGTAGGTTTTGAGGGCTTTTTTTGTGTCTTTGTTAGGGTTAGGTGGTTTGGTACTACTGTCAGGCAGTTGTTGAAGTGGTAAGCCCTCCATCATTTGAAAAGCTTGGTTCACTTTAGTCTTTCATAGTTTCAATACTTATTTTTGGATTTCTTCTGGCATAGTTGGGGTCATGTTTCGATTTGATTGGTTTTTCTGGTTTAGAGGTTTGTGGACAGCGTCAATATTTCCTTATAGATTTGGTATTTGATTTACAAACTTATTTCGTCGATTTCTCCATCTCCCTTATACTACTGGTTATCTTCTGCTATTTGTTATTATTATTATTATTATTATCATGCTCTCGAGGTAAGGCTAAGGAGATCATCTCAGGCCTTGGTTGGTTTGGGATGTCCGTCATGACCAAGTCCTAGTGCGAATCGTGAAAAAATCATAATAATTAAGAACTTAAAATATATATAAAAAATTGATTGACTGGCGAAATTTTATCTATGCCACATAAACTGGGACAAGAGGAGTAAACTATACAAATGACCCTTATAATGGGTGGTTTTATTTTTTTTGTCCCTCATAAGAATGGTCTTATAAAACTAGTCTCTCCTCTTTTTATTATATAGCACAATTACCTTTTTACCCCTCAATATGTCAAATATTTCTAAACAACTCCATACTTATTTATCTTTCTACTTTTATTTTTCTCTCTTTTTTTTACTTTAAGTTTTTTATCTTTTCTCTCTCTCTCTCTCTCTCTCTCTTTTTTCTCAATCCTTACTTTTTTTTTGTTTTTCTCCTCACAACTTCTATTCTATAAATTTTTTTTCTCTTTTTTTATTTTACTTTAATTTTTATTTTTTATTTTTAGTTTTTTCTCAACCCTTACCTGTTTTTACTTTTCTCCTCTCATCTTCTATATTTTTTAAAATTTTTTCTTCTTTTTATTTTTTTCTCTTTTTTTATTTTTATAAATCTTTATTTTTGTTTTATCTCTTTTATTTTTATTTTTTTCTCAACCTTTATTTTTTTCTTTTCTTCTTTCAGCTTTTATATTTTCTTTCTTTTTATTTTTCATTTTCTTTTATTTTTATTTTTTATTTTTTAATATTTTTCTTCATATTCTTATTTTTTTCTTAACTTTTTTTCTTTTCTTCGATTTCTTCAAATCAAGTTACGCCTCATGAGTAAGAGTTGACACTACTACATTGTAGAGACAGGACTTATGACTTTCAAATAAGAAGTTACATTTCATGGGTAAGAGTTGATTCACATTGTGTTTTGATTTTTGAGATATTCTATAACTCTTACCTTAGAGGCAAAACTTAGCTCAAGGACTTTCAAACAACAAATTATTCCCCACGGGCAAGAGTCGACTTTACCACGTTATGTTTTTATTTATGAGATGTTCTAAAAACTTTTGTCCTAGAGGCAAGACTTAACTCAAGGACTTTCAAACAACAAATTATGTCTTACAGGTAAGAGTTGACACTGCCACATTATGTTTCATTTATGAGATGTTCTACAATTCTTGTCGTAGAGGCAAGACTTAACTTAATGACTTTCAAACAATAAATTATGCCCCACGGGCAAGATTTGATACTACTACATTATGTCTTTATTTATGAAATGTTCTTCAAATAATAAATTATGCTCCATGGTTAAGAGTTGATACTAGCACATTATGTCAACATTTATGGGATGTTCTACAACTCTTGCCTTAGAGGCAAAACTTATCTCAAGGACTTTCAAATAACAAATTATGCCCCACGGGCAAGAGTTGACACTACCACATTATATCTTTATTTATGAGATGTTCTACAACTTTTGCCTTAGGGGCACGACTTATCCCAAGAATTTTCAAACAAGTTACGTACATTGGGCAAGAGTCAACACTTCTTTTACTTATGAAATTCTCTATAACTCTTGTCTTAGAGGTACGACTCAGCCCAAGGACTATCAAACTACAAGTTATGCCCTAGGGGTAAGAGTTGACACCACCACATTATGTATTGATTTATGAAATGCTTTATAACTCTTTCCTTAGAGGCAAGACTTAGACCAAGGGCTTTCAAGCAATAAGTTGTGCCCTATGGGCAAGAGTTGACATTATCATATTTTGTTTTGATTTATGAGATATTCTATAACTCATGCATTAGAGGCAAGACTCAATCCAAGGACTTTCAAATAATAAGTTATGCTCCATGGGTAAGAGTTGACGTTATCACATTATATTTTGATTTCTGAGATGTTCTATAACTCTTGCCTTAGAGACAAGATTTAACCCAATGAATTTTAAACAACAAGTTACGCTTTATGGGTAAAATTTGATACTATCATATTATGTCTTGATTTATGAGATCTTTTATAAATCAAGGACTTTCAAACAACAAGTTATGCCTCATGAGCTATAGTTGACAGTACCATATTGTGTCTTGATTTATGAGATGTTCTTTATCTCTTGCCTTAGGGGCACGAATTAGTCCAAGGATTTTCAAACAACAAGTTACGTCCCATGGGCAAGAGTTAACACTACCACATCGTGTCTTGATTTATGAGATATTCTATAACTCTTGCCTTAGAGACAAGACTTAGCTGACAAGTTACGCCCTATGGACAAGAGTTGACACTATCATATTGTGTCTTGATTTATGTTATGCTCTATTAGTTTTGCCTCTAAGACAATACTTAGCCGAAGAACCTCTTAAAAGAACAAGTTGCATCTAATGGACAAGTGTTGACACTCTCACATTATTTTTTATTTGTGAGATGCTCTATAACTCTTGTCTTAGAAGCAAGACTTAACTCAAGAATTTTCAAACAAGAAATGCTCCACAAACAAGACTTGAAACTATCACATGTGTCTTGATTTATGAGTTATTCTATAATTTTTGCCTTAGAGGCAAGACTTATCCCAAAGGACTTCCTAACAAGTCATGTCCTTAAATTTACTTTGATGTCAAAAAAAAGATCTCTTTGAAGATTATACAACTTTTTATTTATTAGTAAAATACAATAAAAGTTGAGAAAAAAGAGAAAAAACTAAAAAAAAAAAAAAAAAAAAAAAAAAAAGAAATTGAGAAAAAAATAAAGATTAAGAAAAAAGAGAAGAATAAATAACAAAAAAGTAAAAAAAAAATTGAAAAAAACAAACATGAGAAGAAAAAGATAAAAAGAAAAAAATGAGAAATGAGAAATGATTAAAAAAAAAAGAGTAAAAATTGAGACTAATGAATTAAAAAAAGAAAGAGAAATGAAAGAAATAATTAATGTTTGAAAAGAAAAAAAATGAGAAAAAAAAGTAAAAGTAAAGAAGTTGAGACAAATGGATTAAAATTAAAGAAATAAAAGTCAAGGTAAAAAAATAAGAAAGAATCAAAAATAAAAATTGAGAGATAAATAAGAATGAAAAGTATAAAAATATTTGAGGTGTAGAGCGGCAAAAATGTACTTGCAGTAAACATAAAAAAAAAAGAAGAAAGGCTAGTCTTTAAAGACTTTTCTTATGGAGGTCAAAAATCCAAAGTCAACCAGTTTTAAGGTCATTCCATGTAATTTCAAGAGTATCATATCTTACTGAAAAATAATGTAAA